>NC_079193.1:122982259-123219759 GCF_029499605.1 Hyla sarda
CAGGGAGCGAAGGCAGGTCCCTCTGTATTTGAAGGGGTACTCCGGTGGAAAACTTTTTTTTTTTTTATTTATTTTTTTAATCAACTGGTGCCAGAAAGTTAAACAGATTTGTAAATTACTTCTATTAAAAAAATCTTAATCCTTCCAGTATTTATTAGCTGCTCAATACTACAGAGGAAATTATTTTCTTTTTGGAACACAGCGCTCTCTGCTGACATCACGTTCACAGTGCTCTCTGCTGACATCTCTGTCTATTTTAGGAACTGCCCAGAGCAGCAAATGTTTGCTATGGGGATTTTCTCCTACTCTGGACAGTTCTTAAAATGGACAGAGAAGTCAGCAGAGAACACTGTGCTCATGATGTCAGCAGAGAGCTGACAGCAGAGAGAGAGAGAAAATAATTTCCACTGTAGTATTCAGCAGCTAATAAGTACTGGAATGATTAAGATTTTTTAATTGAGTAATTTACAAATCTGTTTAATTTTCAGGCACCAGTTGATTTAAAAAAAGAAGAAAAAGTTTTCCACTGGAGTACCCCTTTAACACATTAACCCCTTAAGGACGCAGGACTTACTCAAACGGCCCCTTTTCTGAGTCCTTAAGGTTTGAATACGTCCTGTCAAATCCCGGCCCCCCGCCACTAGCCGGAGGGGAGCCGGTGCCCGATGACTGCTGAAATCGTTCAGCAGGCATCGCGGCATCGCCCAGGGGGGTCATGATGACCCCCCATGTCGGCGATGGCCGCAGATCGCTGGACAATTCAGCCCAGCGATCTGCGGCGGATTCCGGATCAGTCGGGTCTACGGTGACCCGGAATTACAGGCTGTTCGGGGCCGTCTCTGACGGCCCCGAACAGCCATAGCCAGCAGGGGTGAGGTGGCACTGGTGCCACCTCACGATCGCCCTAATTCGTGGGCACCTTCTGCTAGTGTCACTCCCACAACCCGCTCCGCCCCTCTTCCGGAGGACGTGATCGGGTGTGGGAAGAGGACCCCAGCAGCTGGGGACCCGATCCCCGGCGTCAATGTTGGGATCAGGGCCCCAGGAACGGTGGCGGCGGCGGCGTGTATCAGCAGTTGGAGATGAGTGACAGCCTCCTGCTGTTGCTTAGCAACAGCTCCCAGCATGCAAAAAGGGCATGCTGGGAGCTGTAGTTATGCAACAGCAGGAGGCAGACCACCACAACTCCCAGCATTCTCTTATGGGCATGCTGGGACTTATAGTTTTGCAACAGCTGGAGGCACATTTTTTCTATGGAAAAAAACTCCCAGCTTGCACAAACAGCTAAAGCGCATGTGGGAGTTACATAGTACGGTTGAAAAAAGACATAGGTCCATCAAGTTCAAGTTGTAGTGGTGCATCTGCTGGTTGCATAACTACAACTCCCAGCATGCCCGTTGGCTGTCGGTGACTGCTGAGAGTTGTAGTTCTGCAACAGCTGAAGGCACACTGGTTGTGAAACTCAGTTTTTTTTTTTTTTTACCTAACTCAGTGTTTCATGACCGGTGTGCCTCCAGCTGTTGCAAACTACAACTCCCAGCATGCACCGTACATGCGGGGAGTTGTAGTTTTGCAACAGCTGGAGGCACACTGGTTGTGAAACACTGAGTTAGGTCACAAACTCAGTGATACACAACCAGTGTGCCTACAGCTGTTGCAAAACTAAAACTCTCAGCATGTACAGTCTGTCAGCGCATGCTGGGAGTTGTAGTTTTGCAACAGCTGGTTGTTCCCCCCCCCCCCTCCCCCCCCCCAATGTGAACGTACAGGGTACAGTCACATGGGCAGAGGTTTACAGTAAGTATCCGGCTGCAAGTTTGAGCTGCGGCAAATTTTCTGCCGCAGCTCAAACTGCCAGCGAGAAACTACTGTGAACCCCTGCCCGTGCGACTGTACCCTAAAAACACTACACTACACTAACACAAAATAAAATAAAAAGTAAAAAACACTACAAAAATACTACATATACACTCCCCTCCCCAATAAAAATGAAAAAGTCTGGTATGCCACTGTTTCCATAACAGAGCCTCCAGCTGTTGCAAAACAACAACTCCCAGTATTACCAGACAGCCACTGACTGTCCAGGCATGCTGGGAGTTTTACAACAGCTGGAGGCATCCTGTTTGAGAATCACTGGCGTAGAATACCCCTATGTCCACCCCTATGCAAGTCCCTAATTTAGGCCTCAACTGCGCATGGCACTCTCACTTTGGAGCCCTGTTGTATTTCAAGGCAACAGTTTAGGGTCACATATGGGGTATCGCCGTACTCGGGAGAAATTGTGTTACAAATTTTGTGGGGTATTTTCTGCTTTTACCCTTTTTAAAAATGTATAATTTTTGGGAAAACGAGCATTTTAGGTAAAAAAAAAAAAATTTTTTACATATGCAAAAGTCGTGAAACACCTGTGGGGTATAAAGGTTCACTTAACCCCTTGTTACGTTCTCCGAGGGGTCTAGTTTTTTTTTTTGCTGTTCTGGCACCATAGGGGCTTCCTAAATGCGGCATGCCCCCAGAGCAAAATTTGCTTTCAAAAAGCCAAATGTGACTCCTTCTCTTCTGACACCTGTAGTGCGCCAGCAGAGCACTTTTCACCCCCATATGGGGTGTTTTCTGAATCGGGAGAAATTGGGCTTCAAATTTTGGGGGGGTATTTTCTGCTATTACCCTTTTTAAAAATGTTAAACTTTTGGGAAACCAAGCATTGTAGGGAAAAAAAAAATTCTTTTTTTACATATGAAAAACTCGTGAATCACCTGTGGGGTATTACAGTTCACTTTACCCCTTGTTATGTTCCCCGAGGGGTCTAGTTTCCAAAATGGTATGCCATGTGTTTTTTTTTTTGTTTTTGTTTGCTGTTCTGGCACCATAGGGGCTTCCTAAAGGTGACATGCCCCCCAAAAAACATTTGTAGCTCCTTCCCTTCTGAGCCCTCTACTGCGCCCCCCGAACACTTTACATAGACATATGAGGTATGTCCTTACTCGAGAAAAATTGGGTTTCAAATACAAGTAAAATTTTCTCCTTTTTACCCCTTGCAAAAATTCAAAAACTGGGTCTACAAGAACATGCGAGTGTAAAAAATGAAGATTGTGAATTTTCTCCTTCACTTTGCTGCTATTCCTGTGAAACACCTAAAGGGTTAAAAGGATGACTGAATGTCATTTTGAATACTTTGGGGGGTGCAGTTTTTATAATGGGGTCATTTGTGTGGTATTTCTAAGATGAAGACCCTTCAAATCCACTTCAAAACTGAACTGGTCACTGAAAAATAGTGAGTTTGAAAATTTTGTCAAAAATGTGAAAATTGCTGCTGAACTTTGAAGCCCTCTGGTGTCTTCCAAAAGTAAAAACTCATAAATGTTATGATGCAAACATAAAGTAGACATATTGTATATGTGAACCAAAATTTTTTTTATTTTGAATATCCATTTTCCTTACAAGCAGAGAGCTTCAAAGTTAGAAAAATGCAAAATTTTCAATTTTTTTCATCACATTTTGGGATTTTTCACCAAGAAAGCATGCAAGTTACCACAAAAATTTACCACTATGTTAAAGTAGAATATGTCACGAAAAAACAATCTTGGAATCAGAATAAGTAAAAAGCATCCCAGAGTTAGACAAGGCAAACAGCAGTAGACACAGCTCTCCCTCTCGCCCACTCAACGACACGAGACCAGGACCGGACCCCGATCCAGAGAAACAGCAAAGACAAAAGGCAATGTCCAGCGTGGAAGTTCAAGCAATTCTTGGAAGTTTATTCAGCAATTAGCCAACATGACAAACAGGGGACGCGTTTCGGCCACAATACGTAGCCTTAGTCGTACAAAGAACAGACATAGGTAGGTGTTATTTATAGGGGTGGGGTTCCCATCCCGGAATGAACCAGGATGATTAACCCCTACGCCTCCACCCAAAACCCAAGATAACAATAAAAACCGGAAGGGAACAGTGCCCTGCAATGTGAACATGTCATACATAATAAACATTAAAATCACATATAGAAAAATACAAAATGTTTTTTCTTTTTTCTTTGTTATCTTCATATCAAAAATGTCGATTTGGAATATCGTGAAGAGTCATATTCCTTCCTTTCTCTTCATCTCCTTTCCTTCCGATACAGAAAAAATGCATATAGGAAAAATCGTAGAGAAATATGTTTTATATATAAAAGTTAATCAATCACAGCGGAGGTTTCATTAGGAAGACTCCAGCATAACTGTGGATGCACCCCATATGCACTGTATACAAGAAAGAAAAAAGAGAACAAGAGAAAGGAGAGGAAAAAAACAAAAACAAACAAACACAAAAATGGATATAATTAATAGCATATATGAATAAATATATTCAAAGACTTAGCAAACATATATCACAGTGCGAGTCTCTATATATGTCCATAGTATAATAAAAATTTCTAGACAAAGTAAGATAATTCATTATTATATAGGAGGACCACAAATAAGATGTTACAAAAGGTAAGTAATTCTTGGTACCCAAATGTATCAGAAAAAGATGAAAATCACTTCACTACACAAGTGTCTGCGCAAGAAAAAAGGGAAAATAAATAAATTAATTAATTTTTATCAAAATATGATTTAAAAATTATATATATATATATATATATATATATATATATGTAATTCATCAAATAATATTCATAAATAACTTGTGCAGAAAACACTAATAGTGAAGAATAACATCCTGTCTTAGATTCATACCGTTCGGGTATCTAGTTTGCAACTCAATTGTCCAGAATACCTCTCTATCCAGCAATTTTTGTTTAATACTCCCTCCCCTCATGGGGTTAATAATTTTCTCGATACCTAGGAGAGACAGGGAGGAAAAATCTCCCCCGTGTTTCTCCACACAATGTTTGGTTGCCATGGAGACATGTAGGGACAAAAAGTGTGGAATGTCAGACAGGTGTTTTCTGATACGGACCTTCAATGTATTGGTGGTACACCCCACGTACTGTATGTGGCAATCTTCACATGTTAGCAAGTATATAACATTCGTAGTATTGCAATTAATAAAATGCTTAATACCATATACTTGTTTAGTCACTGATGAAAAGAAAGTTTTACTATTCTTCATGATTCCACAGACAATGCACAAGTTGTGTCCACATTTGTAACTGCCGTTAGTACTAAGCCAGGTCTTATTTGTAGATTTTTTTGAAATGTATAAACTCGGGGAGATCGACTGTCCTATTGTTTTCGCACATCTAGCCACACATCTGTAACCATTTTCAAAAACTCTGGCATATTGACTATCATTAGAAATCATGGGTATGTATTTGTGTATGATGTTACAGACTGCTTTATAATTCTGGCTATAGGTGGTGGAAAATACTAGTTGTTTAGTGGCCTCTTTCTTATTGTTAGAGTTATCACCATAAATAAGATTTTTCCTGTTTTTATATCTTGCAATGTTTTTAGCCCTCTCCAGGGTCCATCTCTTATATCCCTTTGCTGTTAGACGATTGGTGATGTCACAGGCCTCTTTTTCAAACAGACTGTCAGAGGAACAATTACGTTTCGCTCTGATCATTTCCCCAACAGGGAGGTTATTAATTACATGGGGCGGGTGACATGATTCCGCTCGTAATATGGAATTGACAGCCAGTTCCTTACGATAAGTTTTAGTTATGACTCTCGCCTGTTCGACATCACCAATCAATCTAAGATCCAAAAAACAAATTTCATCATGCTGACAATTTATGGTAAAAATCAAGTTACACAAATTGTCATTGAGGAAATCACCGAATTCCTGCAAGGTCGGCATAGACGACCCCCCGATGAACAGGAGGTCGTCTATATACCGACCGTACCAAACAATGTGATCACAGATTCCGCCAGCTTGGGAAAATAGGTGGTCTTTTTCCCACCAACTCATGTATATATTAGCCAGGGATGGAGAGAATTTGGCTCCCATAGATGCTCCGGTGATCTGTAGAAAAAAGGACTGGTCAAACATAAAGAAATTGTGTTTTAAAAGATACTCGACCACCAAAATAATATATTCCCGCAGATCACCGGAGTATGGAGCATATGTGGACAAAAACCATCTCAGAGCCATAATTGCCTTATCGTGGGGTATTATAGAGTACAATGATGTTACATCGGCCGTAATCCACCTCATTCCCGGCTTCCAATGGATGTTGTCCATGGCAACCAGGACATCTCTTGTGTCCTGAAGGAAGCCGGGAATGAGGGGGACCAACGGCTGCAACCTGGATACAACCCACTCACATAGTCTCTCGTTAAGGGAACCAATGCCCACCACAATGGGGCGCATGGGAGGGGGGGAACACATTTTTATGGATCTTAGGTAACGAGTAAAAAATTGCCACGATCGGGTCGGCCTCTTTACCGGTAATATGGCCCTCCTTAATCCCCAAATCAATAATATCAAATATGAAGGTTTTGAACTGTGGTGTGGGATTCTGACTCAATTTTTTGTATGTACTACAATCAGATAAAATATCAATATTTAGCTTATGATCGAGTCCATCATCCAACACAATAGCGCCTCCCTTGTCAGCCCCACGGATGACGATGCCCATGTTATCGGCCAGTTCCTGCAAAGCTAGTCTTTCCTGAAGGCATAAGTTATGTCTGATCGGAGGTATTTTTTTAGAAAGGTTGTATAAATCCTTCTCTACCAGTGTCTGAAAATGCTCTAGGACCGGAGTCCTGGACATGATAGAGTAGAAACTGGGGTTGGGAGTATTGAAAATGGGTGTAATTTCAGCCCTCTGGTCACTCAAATGTTGCAACCCCGAGAGGGTGGAAAGCTCCCTGAACGAAAAACTCTCCACCCTGTCAGAATGAGTTGTGTGACTACTATGTGAGAGGTGACTACTGTCGGGGGTGTATGTCGTGTTAGAAACACGCTCTGTATCAATAACATATTGAATATGATTCGTACTGTCAATTATATCATTATCAACAGCATTATGCGAACATATCTCCCCCAAGTCACAATTCAACCCCTCCCCCGTCACCAAGTCCATATGAGAAAAATGTTTCCGTACGGTGATCGAGCGGACAAACTTGTTTACATCCAGCATTGTTCTATAAAAATTAAAAGAGCAAGCTGGAGAAAAAGTTAAGCCTTTTGACAGTACCTTAATTTGATGCTCCGTGATGATGTCATCTTTTTTCGTTCCTCACGTAATGGCAAGGAGGCGGCATCCGGGGTATGTGGACCAGCTGACATATCCACCGATTCAACACCTGAGATCGATTCTACATCGGTTTCATTGAAGCTCACTCTGGCAGGTTTGGTATTCTTGGCTCTTCCATATCTTTTGTTACGTTGATTCTTTAAGATGGATCGTGGAGTAGGATGCATATTTCTGGTATTGGGCCATTCAAATACATTTCTAGACTTCTAGTCTTGTAGATCTCTTTTGAATTTGTCCTCTTTGATCTGTGAAATAGTACTTTCCAGCTTAACCAGGTTGCCACTGATTCTTTGATTAAGTTCCAGATATGTTGGATGCTGTTCATACTTGGTAATCGATGTTTGCAAGTCAGAAATTTTAATATTGATTTCTTTCAAAGCCATTTCTTCGTGCTTTATAATAAGTTGAATACATTTTAATGATGACTCATTCAATAAGATTTCCCATTCGCTTTTAAACTGTTCCAAAAATATTGTGGTGGGGAATTTTTTAATTCTTAGTCCACGTGGGACCATCTCCCTCTCTACATATTTTTTTTTTTTAGAGTAGAGGCATCCCACCACAATTTAGTTTTGGATGTTAAAGCAGATTCCAAATCAGACATCAAGATTTTTATATCCACAGTTTCGTCCATGTTGGCATTATTTTTGCTGAAAATTTCAATCATACGGCTTGAAGGGGCCTGGCGTTCTCCCAGTGGGATCAAACATAAGTCCACAACATTTCTAGGGTCTGTCTTACCCTCTTTTTTCGTAGGAGATGCCATTGCGGGGAGCACGTTGTCGGGGTCCAGCAATATTAGACAAGGCAAACAGCAGTAGACACAGCTCTCCCTCTCGCCCACTCCACGACACAAGACCAGGACCGGACCCCGATCCAGAAAAACAGCAAAGACAAAAGGCAATGTCCAGCGTGGAAGGTCAAGAAATTCTTGGAAGTTTATTCAGCAATTAGCCAACATGACAAACAGGTGACGCGTTTCGGCCACAATACGTAGCCTTAGTCGTACAAAGAACAGACATAGGTAGGTGTTATTTATAGGGGGAATGGGTGGGGTTCCCATCCCGGAATGAACCTTGAGGCGTAGGGGTTAATCATACTCATATGTGTATGTCAAGTGTTCGGCGGGTGCACTAGAGGGCTCAGAAGGGAAGGAGCGACAATGGGATTTTGGAGAGTGAGTTTTGCTGAAATGGTTTTTGGGGGCATGTCGCATTTAGGAAGCCCCTATGGTGCCAGAACAGCAAAAAAAACACATGGCATACTATTTTGGAAACTACACCCCTCAAGGCACGTAACAAGGGGTCCGGTGAGCCTTAAAACCCCACAGGTGTTTGATGACTTTTCGTTAAATTTGGATGTGTAAATGAAAAAAAAAAATTTCACTATAGTGCAGGTTTTTTCCCCAAATTTACCATTTCTACAAAGGGTAATGGGAGAAAAATCCCCCCAAAATTTGTAACGCAATTTCTCCCGAGTACGGAGATACCCCATATGTGGCCCTAAACTGTTGCCTTGAAATACGACAGGGCTCTGAAGTGAGAGAGCGCCATGCGCATTTGAGGCATGAATAAGGAATTTGCAGTAGGGGTGGACCTGGTTACAAGGATGGGGCTTGTCTCCACCAAAACCTTACAGCAGTGTTTCCCACAGGGTGCCTCCAGCTGTTGTAAGACTCCCAGCCTGTCAGGACAGTCTATGGCTGTCCGGCAACACTGGGAGTTGTGGTTTTGCCACAGCTGGAGGCGCCTTTTAGGAAACACTGCCGTATGAGACGTTTTTCATTTTTATTGGGGGGGGGGGGGGGCGACATGTAAGGGGGTGTATGTGTAGTGTTTAACTTTTTATTTGTTAGTGTAGTGTTTTTAGGGTACATTCACACAGGCAGGGGTTCACAGTAAGTTTCCTTGAAGGAAACCCACTGTAAACCCGCCCGTGTGAATGTACCCTGTACATTCACATGGGGGGGGGGGGGGCACCCCAAACCTTCAGCTGTGGCAAAATGACAACTCCCAGAATGCACTGACAGACCGTACATGCTGGGAGTTGTAGTTTTACAACAGCTGTAGGCACACTGGTGAGGAACCACTGAGTTAGAAAACAGACTCTAGCTCAGTGATTCCAACCCATGTGCCTCCAGCTGTTGCAAGACTGCAACTCCCAGCATGTACGGTCTGTCAGTGCACTCTGGGAGTTGTAGTTTTGCAACAGCTGGAGGCACATGGGTTGGAATCACTGAGTTAGGAAACAGACTCTAGCTCAGTGTTTCCCAACCAGTGTGCCTACAGCTGTTGCAAAACTACAATTCCCAGCATGCCCGTACAGTCAGGGATGCCAACGTGTAGTTCTGCAATATCTGGCCCTTCAGATATTGCAGAACTACAACTCCCAGCATGCCTGGACAGTCTGGGCATGCTAGGAGTTGTAGTTATGCAACAACTGGGGAAGAACAATGGCCTCCAAACTGTAGCCCTCCAGGTTTTGCAAAACTACAACTCCAAACATGCCCAGACTGTCCAGGCATGCTGGGAGTTGTAG
The DNA here is from genome assembly GCF_029499605.1 of Hyla sarda. NCBI lineage: Eukaryota > Metazoa > Chordata > Amphibia > Anura > Hylidae > Hyla > Hyla sarda. Next base: position 122,991,987 of record NC_079193.1, read on the forward strand.
TTCTGCAACATCTGAAGGGCCAGATATTGCAGAACTACACGCCCAGCATCCCTGACTGTCTGGGCATGCTGGGAGTTGTAGTTTTGCAACATCTGGAGGGCTACAGTTTGGAGACCACCATATAGTGGTCTCCAAACTGTGCCACTTCAGATGTTGCAAAACTACAACTCCCAGCATGCCTAGATAGTAAGTGCATGCTGGGAGTTGTAGTTTTGCAACTTCTGGAGGGCTACAGTTTGGAGACCACCATATGGTGGTCTCCAAACTGTGACCCTCCAGATGTTGCAAAACTAAAACTCCCAGCATGCCCAGACAGCCTTTGGCTGTGTGGGCATGCTGGGAGTTGTAGTTTTGCAGCTTTTAGAAAGCTGCAGTGAAGATCACTTATCGCGATCTTCACTGCAGCCTTCTCAGCCGCACTTTCCGGCCGCCGCTCTTCCTCCTGCCGCCGCTGCTCCGAGATGCCGCCGCCTCCGCTGCCGCAGGTCCGGGTAAGCCGGGCCATGTGACCCCCCCCCCCCCTCGCCGCCCGTGTTCCCCCCCGCGCCGCCCGTGTTCCCCCCGCTCTGTACCGACTTCGATCGGTGCGCAGAGCGGGGGTAAATTAACAATAACCCCCCGCCCCACGTCCAGCCATTGGTGGTCAGCCTGACCGACCAATGGCAGGGGATAGGAGGGGGTGGCAACACTGCCACCTCGCTCCTATCCTTTAGGCTGGTCGGAGCTGTCTCTGACAGCTCTGATCAGTCTTATTTTCCGGGAGATCGGGTCACCAGTGACCCGACTTGCCCGGATCGCGGCAAATCGCAGGTCTGAATTGACCTGCGATTTGCTGCGATCGCCGATATGGGGGAGTCTCAGGACCCCCCTAGGCATTGCCATGGGATGCCTGCTGATAGATATCAGCAGGCATCCCGGTCCGATCACTGCCCGGTGAGCGGCAGTGATCTCAAATGCCGAGGGCATTAAGTGACGGGACGCGAGGGCGTATGCATACGCCCTTCGTCCCCAAGGAGTTAAGGTGAAAAAGGCTAAGTCTTTAAGGGGTTAAGGACCATGGACGTATACGTATGTCCTGGCTCCCTGGTACTTAAGGACCAAGGACGTACGCAATATCTATCAGCAGGCACCCCAATGTCGCCATTGAATTCACACCGGCGGTTTGTGGCAATTCCGGGTCATATGGGTCTCAGAAATGATCGACCAATAGCAGATCGGGGGCTGGGGGGGGGGGTTAACGTTCGGTTCCCCCGTTCTGCCCACCCACAGTAGACTGGGCAGAACGGGGGACCAGCACCGAAGTTCCACATACCAATAGGCGGCGGCAGCAGGCGACTATCGGCGGCAGAAGAGGAGCAGCTTTCGGCTCCCTGAATCCTACGGAAGCCGGTGAGATGCCTAGCAACATCTGGAGGGCTACAGTCTGAGACCACTATACAGTGGTCTCTAAAATGTAGCCCTCCAGATGTTGCAAAACTACACCTCCCTAAAATGTAGCCTAGATAGCTGTTTGCTGTTTGAGCATGCTGGGATTTGCAGTTTTGCAACATCTGGAGGGCCACAGTTGAGAGATCACTGTGCAGTGGTCTCTAAACTTTAGCCCTCTAAATGTTGCAAAACTGCCAATCCCAGCATGCCCAAACAACTGTCTCGGCATGCTGGGAGTTGTAGTTGCATACCTCCAACTGTTGCATAACTACATCTCCCAGCATGCCCTTCGGCAATCAGTACATGCTGGGAGTTGTAGTTTTGAAACAGCTGGAGGCACACTGGTTGGAAAATACTGAGTTAGGTAACGGAACCTAACTGAAGGTTTTCCAATCAGTTTGCCTCCAGCTGTTGCAAAACTATAACACCCAGCAAGCACGGTCTGTCAGTACATGCTGCGAGTTGTAGTTTTAAAACAGCTGGAGGTTTGCCCTCATCATGTGAATGTACAGGGTATATTCACATGGGCGAGTTTACAGTGAGTTTCCTGCTTCAAGCTTGAGCTGCGTAAAATTTTTCGCCGCAGCGCAAACTCTTAGCGGAAAAGTCACTGTAAACCCGCCAGTGCAAAAGTACCCCAAAAACACTACACTAACACAATAAAGGGTAAAACACTACATATACACCCCCTTACACTGTCCCCCCTCCCCCCAATAAAAATGAAAAACATATCGTACGGCAGTGTTTCCAAAATGGAGCCTCCAGCTGTTGCAAAACAACAACTCCCAGCATTTTCGGACAGCCACTGACTGTCCAGGCATGCTGGGAGTTTAGCAACAGCTGGAGGCACCCTGTTTGGGAATTACTGGCATAGAATACCCCTATGTCCACCCCTATGCAATCCCTAATTTAGTCCTCAAATGCGCATGGCGCTCTCTCACTTTGGAGCCCTGTCGTATTTCAAGAAAACAGTTCACACTTAACATGCTGTTGTCCCATACTTTTAATTTTCAAAGCGGTAAAAGGAAAAAAAGACTCCCAAAATTTGTAACGCAATTTCTCCTCAGTACGGAAATACCCCATATGTGGGCGTAAAATGCTCTGCGGACGCACAACAAGGCTCAGGAGTGAGAACGCACTATGTACATTTGAGGCCTAAATTGGTGATTTGCACAGGGGTGGCTGATTTTACAGCGGTTCTGACATATGAACCCAAAAAAATAAATACCCACATGTGATCCCATTTTGGAAACTACACCCCTCGTGGAATGTAATACGGGGTATAGTAAGCATTTTCCCTTGGATGGGAAAATGAAAAAAAAAATGTTTTTCACTAAAATGCTGGTGTTACCCAAAAATTTTTATTTTCACAAGGGAAAATAGGAAAAAAAAGTCCCTCAAAATCTGTAACCCTATTCCTTCTGAGTAAGAACATACCCCATATATGGATGTAAAGTGCTCTGCTGGCGCACTACAATGCTCAGAAGAAAACAAGAGTCATTGGGATTTTGGAGAGATAGTTTGTCCGGAATTAAAGGCCATGTGTGTTTACAAAGCCCCCATAGTGCCAGAATAATGGACCCCCTCCCCCACATATGACCCCACTCATGTAATAAGGGGTACAGTGAGCATTTATGCCCCACAGGTGTCTGACAGATTTTTGGAACAGTGGCCAGTGAAAATGAAAAATTTAATTTTTCATTTGCTACCCACTGTTTTAAAGATCTGTCAAATGCCAGTGGGGTGTAAATACAGAATTAAATAAGGGGTGAAGTGAGGGAGGGGTGCAGTTTCCAAAATGGGGTCACATGTGGGGGGGGGGTCCACTGTTCTGGGACCACGGGGGGCTTTTTTTTTTTATATTTACACATCCAACTTTAACCCCTTAAGGACCCATGACGTATGCATACGTCATCACACCCTGGGTCTTAAGGACCCATGACGTATGCATACGTCATGGTCTTTTCCTGGTCTCCGCCGCTCACCCGGCGGAGATCAAAAGCGGATCCCTGCTGAAATCCTTCAGCAGGGATCCAGGGCAAACGCCGAGGGGGGCCATGTAGGCCCCCCATGTCGGCGATTGCCGCAAATCGCAAGGGAAATCGCCCTTGCGATCTGCAGCGATACCGGGCTGATCGGGTCTCTGGGACCCGACCGCCCGGTAATTTTGCATGATCTCGGCTGTCACAGACAGCCAGGACCATGCTTAAGTATAGGAGCGAGGTGGCAAGCCTGCCACCTCCTCCGATCCCCTGCGATTCTTCGGTTAGTTAACCGACCAATCGCAGGGGGGGGGGGGGGGGGGCGGTTACTTCCTCCCGCCCTGCCCGGCCCCTGGAAGTCCGGAGAGGACGGGAGGAAGACCGGAGGACGCGGCGGGGGACGGGGGAGTGCTTGGGCCTGGCCCCGGTACTAACCTCGGCCCTGAAGACCCGGATCCCAGCGATGAAGACAGCTGCGACAGGTGAGTTGATCTTCAGCCGCGGTCGGGCCCTTTACAGCAATGCACGTTGCCGTAAAGCGACATGCATTGCTGTATTGGGACCCTGTATACTACAACTCCCAGCATGCCCAGACAGCCCTTGGCATCTGGGCATTCTGGGAGTTGCAGTTTTGCAACATCTGGAGGTCCGCAGTTTTAGGACCACTGTTCCCTTCCAGATGTTGTAAAACTACACATGCTCAGCATGCCTTTACTGTCCAGGCATGCTGAGAGTTGTACTTCTGTAACATCTGGCCCTTCAGATGTTGCAGAACTACAACTCCCAGCATGCCTGGACAGTTTTGGCATACTGGGAGTTGTAGTTTTGCAACATCTGGAAGGGCACAGATTGGGAACCACTGTATTAGTGGTCTGCAAACTGTAGTCCTCCAGATGTTGCAAACTACAACTCCAAGCATGCTGGGAGTTGTAGTTCGGCAACATCTGGCTCTAAAGATGTTGCCGAACTACTACTCCCAGCATGCCTGAGAATGTTTGGGAGTAGTGGTTTTGCAACAACTGGAGGCACACTGGTTGGGAAACATTGTCTGTTTCCTAACTCAGTGTTTCCCAACCCGTGTGCCTCCAGCTGTTGCAAAACTATAACTACCAGCATGCACTGATAGACTGTGCATGCTGGGAGTTGTAGTTTTGCAACAGCTGGAGGTCCCCCCCGCCACCCCCTGTGAATGTACAGGGTACATTCACATGGGCAGGGGCTTACAGTGAGTATCAGGCTGCAAGTTTGCGATGCAGCAAATGTTGCGCCCCAGCTCAAACTCGCAGCGGGAAACTCGCTGTAATCCCCCGCCCGTGTGACTGTCCCCTAAAAACACTACACTAACACAAAATAAACTAAAAAGTAAAAAACACTACATATAAACATACCCCTACACAGTCCCCCCTCCCCTCCCCAATAAAAATGAAAAACGTCTGGTACGCCACTGTTTTCAAAATGGAGCCTCCAGCTGTTGCAAAACAACAACTCCCAGTATTGCCGGACAGCCGTTGACTGTCCAAGCATGCTGGAAGTTTTGCAACAGCGGGAGGCACCCTGTTAGGGGTATTCTACGCCAGTGATTCCCAATGTCCACCCCTATGCAAATCCCTAATCAGGCCTCAAATGCACATGGCGCTCTCACTTTGGAGCCCTGTCGTATTTCAAGGCAACAGTTTAGGGCCACATATGGGGTATCGCCGTATTTGGGAGAAATTGCCTTACAAATTTTGGGGGGCTTTTTCTCCTTTCACCCCATATGAAAAGGTGAAGTTGGGGGTCTACACCAGCATGTTAGTGTAAAAAAAAAACTTTTTTACACTAACATGCTGGTGTTGCCCTATACTTTTCATTTTGACAAGAGGTAAAAGGGAAAAAAGCCCCCCAAAATTTGTAATGCAATTTCTCCCGACTACGGAGATACCCCATATGTGGGCGCAAAGTGCTCTGGGGGCGCACAATAAGGCCCAGAAGGGAGAGTGCGCCATGTACATTTGAGGTGATTTGCACAGGGGTGGCTGATTGTTACAGCGGTTTTGACAAACGCAAAAAAAAACAAAAAAAACACGTGACCCCATTTCGGAAACTACACCACTCACGGAATGTAATGAGGGGTGCAGTGAGAATTTACACCCCACTGGTGTCTGACAGATCTTTGGAACAGTGGGCTGTGCAAATAAAAAATTTTGTACAGCCCACTGTTCCAAAGATCTGACAGACACCAGTGGGGGGTAAATGCTCACTGTACCCCTTGTTACGTTCCTCAAGGGGTCTAGTTTACAAAATGGTATGCCATGTGGGGGTTATTTTGCTGTTCTGGCACCATAGGGGCTTCCTAAATGCGACATGCCCCCCGAGCAAAATTTGCTCTCAAAAAGCCAAATATGACTCCTTCTCTTCTGAGCATTGTAGTTCGCCTGTAGTGTGCTTCAGGTCAACTTATGGGGTACCTCCATACTCAGAAGAGATGGGGTTACAAATTTTGGGGGGTATTTTCTGCTATTAACCCTTGCAAAAATGTGAAATTTGGGGGGGAAGCACACATTTTAGTGGAAATTTTTTTTTTTTTTTTTACGTATGCAAAAGTCGTGAAACCCCTGTGGGGTATTAAGGCTCACTTTACTCCTTGTTACGTTCCTCAAGGGGTCTAGTTTCCAAAATGGTATGCCATGTGGGTATTTTTTGCTGTCCTGGCACCATAGGGGCTTCCTAAATGCGACATGCCCCCGAGCAAAATTTGCTCTCAAAAAGCCAAATATGACTCCTTCTCTTCTGAGCATTGTAGTTCGCCCGTAGTGCACTTCAGGTCAACTTATGGGGTACCTCCATACTCAGAAGACGGTTACAAATTTTGGGGGGTAATTTCTGCTATTAACCCTTGCAAAAATGTGAAATTTGGGGAAAAACCCACATTTTATTGAAATTTTTTTTTACATTTTTTTACATATGCAAAAGTCGTGAAACACCTGTGGGGTATTAAGGCTCACTTTATTCCTTGTTACGTTCCTCAAGGGGTCTAGTTTCCAAAATGGTATGCCATGTGTTTTTTTTTTTCATGTTCTGGCACCATAGGGGCTTCCTAAATGCAACATGCCCCCCAAAAACCATTTCAGAATAACGTACTCTCCAAAATCCCCTTGTCGCTCCTTCGCTTCTGAACCCTCTACTGCGCCCGCCGAACACTTTACATAGACATATGAGGTATGGGCTCACTCGAGAGAAATTGGGCTACAAATAGATGTATACATTTTCTCCTTTTACCCCTTGTAAAAATTAAAAAATTGGGTCTACAAGAACATGCAAGTGTAAAAAATGAAGATTGTGAATTTTCTCCTTCACTTTGCTGCTATACCTGTGAAACACCTAAAGGGTTAAAATGCTGACTGAATGTCATTTTGAATACTTTGGGGGGTGCAGTTTTTATAATGGGGTCATTTGTGTGGTATTTCTAAGATGAAGACCCTTCAAATCCACTTCAAACCTGAACTGGTCCCTGAAAAATAGTGAGTTTGGAAATTTTGTGGAAAATTGCTGCTGACATTTGAAGCCCTCTGGTGTCTTCCAAAAGTAAAAACACGTCAATTTTATGATGCAAACATAAAGTAGACATATTGGAAATGTGAATTAAAAAAAATATTTGGAATATCCATTTTCCTTACAAGCAGAGAGCTTCAAAGTTAGAAAAATGCAAAATTTCAAATTTTTCATCAAATTTTGGGATTTTTCACCAAGAAAGGATGCAAGTTACCAAAAAATGTTACCACTATGTTAAAGTAGAATATGTCACGAAAAAACAATCTCTGAATCAGAATGATAACTAAAAGCATTCCAGAGTTATTAATGTTTAAAGTGACAGTGGTCAGATGTGCAGAAAATGGCCGGGTCCTAAGGTGTAAAATGGCTGGGTCCTTAAGGGGTTAAAGGAGAACTGCAGCGGAATTACACTTATCCCCTATCCACAGGACAGGGGATAAGTGTTTGATCGCGGAGGGTCTGACCGCTGGGACCCCCCTCGATCTCCCTATACAATAAAGTAGACATATTGTACATGTGAATCAATATATAATTTATTCAGAATGTCTATTTTCCTTACAAGCCTAGAGCTTCAAATTTAGAAAAATGCTAAATTCTCAGTTTTTAATAACATTTTTGAATGTTTCACGAAATGATGCAAGTATTGACACAAATTTACCACTAACATAAAGTAGAATATGTCACGAAAAAACATTCTCGGAATCAGAATGAAAAGTAAAAGCATCCCAGGGTTATTCATGCTTAAAGTGACAGTGGTCAGATGTGCAAAAAAAAAAAACTCTGGTCCTTAAAGGGGTTATCCACCATAAGATGATTTTAGTACATACCTGGCAGACAGTAATGGACATGCTTAGGAAGGATCTGCTCTTGTCTTGGGGCTAAATGGCTATGTCATGAGATAACCATAATACTGTGGCTAGCTTTTTGTTTTTTTGACTATAAATCCCACAGTGCCATTTTCCTCCCTCCCACACATGAGCCACCCCACCCATTGAAACAAAAGACCTGTGGTTTTCAATCAGGGTGCCTACAGCTGTTGCATTAGTTGCAGATTGATCCCTCCACCCAATGCTAGTTTTCTTCCAAATTAAATTTTTTTACAAGGGGTAGTAGGAGAAAATGTCCACCAAAATTTGTAACCCCATCTCTTCTAAGTATGGAAACACCACATATGTGGAGGTCAAGTGCACTGCTGGCGAACTACAATGCTCAGAAGAGAAGGAACAATTAAACGGATCCCTCCAAGGAACAGCCCAGGATAGAGGCAGCGCACAAGACTTCAAAGGTAAAATGGTTTATTTACCCGGCATGCAACGCGTTTCGCTGGATAACCAGCTTCATCAGGCATGTTGAGGGTAGAGACACATAGGGTATTTATACACAACAGTTAACCCGCACATTGCTGGAATAAAAGCAATAGGCAGGAGCCTATAAAACACACACATAAAAACTAGTGAAATAAAAAATTATATATATCACATACCTAACTAAAGAAATTAGATATGAATATAAATAAAATATAAAATATATCAATAAATTTGTAATGTATTTATAATATGATAATAGAAGGCAAGTCAAGTCACACAGCGTTCTCAATCATCTCATTTAAACCACCAGGGAAAAGGGAACCAAGTGAAAAAATCCAGTATAATTCTCTATTAATTAGCCTTTGAAAACGATTTTTTATAACGGATGGTATAACTTCAATGATTTTTAATTTTAGACAGTCAAAATTCCCAGAGTGGATTTGACATATATGTCGTGAGACACTGTGTAGCATGAATTGCCTTCCCACATTGGACCGATGTTTATTCATGCGGGACCGCACCGTCTGAACGGTGCGGCCCACATACTGCAAACCGCAAATACAAGATAAAAGGTAGACCGCATAGCTGCTTTCGCAATCATGCGTTCCCTTAATCCGAAATACATTTTTCGAAATATTACAAACAAAATTGTCACCTTTTTCTATCATGATACAGCATTTACATCTCATTTTTCCACAAGGGATGGTACCATTATCCTGTCCTACACGATTAGATGTAACAAAACGATTGTTCTTCAGACCATCACTAGGGGCCACCAGATTCCGCAGATTTTGTGATCTGCGGAATGTGACACCTGGGTGGTCAGACAAAATATCTTTAAGAATCGGATCACCTTTTAATATGTACCAATATTTATTAAGTATTGTTTTTATCTTGGATGCTGCGCAATTAAAATTGGTGACAAAATTGTGACTATAATTCTTATTGGATTTTTCTCGTTACCTATTTTTTACTATCTACCTAAGTTGCACAAATCCTTATTTTGTCCTCCAGGACGTCCTATTATTTCTGGTGTAGGTTCACTCACTTGTAATTTATCACACTATATAGATTTATTCTTACAACCTTTTGTTCTTTCTCTTCCCTCCTATCTTAAAGATTCCACACAGTTAATTAGGGAGGTTAGTAATATAATTTTTCCGGCTGATTTTTTGTTTTTGACACTCGATGTTTGTGCACTTTATTCTAATATTACCACCTCTATAGGTCTAGTGGCCATAAAGGAGGTTCTCCTTTCAGATGGTAATTTTTCACTCACCCAAGCACTGTTTATTATTGAATCTATTTTTTTTTATTTTAGAACACAAAATTTTTAGTTTAAATGACATTATTTACAGACAATGCAGGGGCTGTGCGATGGGGACTCGATTCACCCCTAGTCATGCTAATTTGGTCATGGGGCGTTTCGAGTCCTCTCATATCGCACAGTCCCCTGTTTTTAATCAGTATGTCGCCTTTTATAGGCGATATATTGATGACCTGTTCATTATTTGGACAGGCTCTTTCTCTCAAGCACAAGATTTTGTTGATACTCTTAATTCGAACACCTGGGGTTTAAAATTCACTATACACTGTTCTTCTTCCTCTATTGATTTTCTTGATCTTCAACTCAGAAAGGATTCGGATGGCCGTATAAAAATAAAAACATTTTTTAAACCAGTGGACATAAATAGCCTGTTGGATTTCAATAGTTCCCATTACCCCCAGTGGATTCGCAATGTGCCCTATGGGCAATATTTGCGTATCAGAAAAAATTGTACATCTAATTCTGACTTTTTGGAACAATCACGTATTTTACAGAATCGCTTTAGAGAGAAAAACTATCCAAAATCGATTCTAAATAAAGCTTTCAATCAGGCTAAGGGACAACGACAAGAGGATTTGATAATTGATAAAACTGTTGCGAATAATATTAAGAAAGAAATTATAAATCTTACAATTGATAAATGTAAAATTGATTGTAAAAATAGTAAAAAATCCAATAAGAATTATAGTCACAATTTTGTCACCAATTTTAATTGCGCAGCATCCAAGATAAAAACAATACTTAATAAATATTGGTACATATTAAAAGGTGATCCGATTCTTAAAGATATTTTGTCTGACCACCCAGGTGTCACATTCCGCAGATCACAAAATCTGCGGAATCTGGTGGCCCCTAGTGATGGTCTGAAGAACAATCGTTTTGTTACATCTAATCGTGTAGGACAGGATAATGGTACCATCCCTTATGGAAAAATGAGATGTAAATGCTGTATCATGATAGAAAAAGGTGACAATTTTGTTTGTAATATTTCGAAAAATGTATTTCGGATTAAGGGAACGCATGATAGCGAAAGCAGCTATGCGGTCTACCTTTTATCTTGTATTTGCGGTTTGCAGTATGTGGGCCGCACCGTTCAGACGGTGCGGTCCCGCATGAATAAACATCGGTCCAATGTGGGAAGGCAATTCATGCTACACAGTGTCTCACGACATATATGTCAAATCCACTCCGGGAATTTTGACTGTCTAAAATTAAAAATCATTGAAGTTATACCATCCGTTATAAAAAATCGTTTTCAAAGGCTAATTAATAGAGAATCATACTGGATTTTTTCACTTGGTTCCCTTTTCCCTGGTGGTTTAAATGAGATGATTGAGAATGCTGTGTGACTTGACTTGCCTTCTATTATCATATTATAAATACATTACAAATTTATTGAAATATTTTATATATTTTATATTTTATTTATATTCATATCTAATTTCTTTAGTTAGGTATGTGATATATATAATTTTTTATTTCACTAGTTTTTATGTGTGTGTTTTATAGGCTCCTACCTATTGCTTTTATTCCAGCAATGTGCGGGTTAACTGTTGTGTATAAATACCCTATGTGTCTCTACCCTCAACATGCCCGATGAAGCTGGTTATCCAGCGAAACGCGTTGCATGCCAGGTAAATAAACCATTTTACCTTTGAAGTCTTGTGCGTTGCCTCTATCCTGGCCTGTTCTATGGAGGGATCCGTTTAATAGCTTCGCCTGTGTGTCCAGCTGCCGTTCTTCGCCCATTGCAGGGTCACTTCACGCCTTCACCATAGTTGTACTTGGTCGCAGTACAACTATACTTGGTGAGCAAGTTTTCTTGTTTGTTCATGTTCTCTTTGCATTACGGTATCACACTAGGAGCACTCTCCTTGTTTGTACATTGCAGAAGAGAAGGAGTCACATTTGGCTTTTGCAAAGCAATTTTTACTGGAATGGTTTTGGGGGGCATGTCCCATATAGGAAGCCCCTATGGTGCAGGACAGCAAAAAAAAACACATTGCATACTATTTTGGAAACTACACCCCTCAAGGAACGTAACAAGGGGTCCAGTGAGCCTTAACACCCCACAGGTGTTTCACAACTTTTCGTTAAAGTTGGAAGTGTAAATGATATTTATTTTTTTTCACTAAAATGCTAGTTTTCCCCCAAATTTACAATTTTTTATAAAGGGTAATGGGAGAAAATGCCCCCCAAAATTTGTAACCCCATCTCTTCTGAGTATGGAAATACCCCATGTGTTGACGTCAAGTGCTCTGCTGGCGCACTACAATGCTCAGAAGAAAAGGAATCCCATTTGAAAATTTTGCTGAAATGGGGGGGGGGGGGGGGGGGCGCGGGCATATCGCATTTAGGAAGCCCCTATGGTGCCAGGACAGCAAAAAATACCTACGGGTGTTTGATAAATATTCATGAAGTGGGATGTGAAAATGAAAAATGTGATTTCTTTTTACGCTAAAATGCTGGGGTTTCCCCAAATTTTTCATTTTCACAAGTGGTAAAAGGAGAAAATGTCACCGTAAGTTTGTAAATACATTTCTTTGGAGTAAGGACATACCTCATGTCTGGGCGTAAACAGCATGCACACCGGTCCCGAGGTGCTGGAAATCAGTCAGTGTCCTTGAGCTTTGGCTTTCTCCTATGGAGCCAGAACAGTGGGACCCCCCCTCAAGGGGCATTAGATGGGGTACACTAATTACTAACAAGGGGTACAGTGGGACATAAAATTATAAAACAGATTATGTTCCCAGAATGATGACCCAAAGCATAGCCAAAACTAAAAAGATATGCCCACCCCAAACCCTATGCTCTGAATCACCATTCTGGGAATGTGATATGTGTGGCCTTCCCTAACCGGTTGCCTCAAATGCGCACCCCGCTCAGGTGGAGAGAGAGCGCTGCGCATTTGAGGCAACATAAAAAGGCCCCGATGATAGTGACTCAGTGACCCATGACCCTTTTTTTTTTTTTTTTTTAAATACCCCCAGAGGTCTTATCAGTTTTATTTTTATTTTTTTTCATATGAAACATTATTTTGGGCAATATAGTGGTTTATGGGGTTAAAACTCTGGACTTGGTACATTGGGGTCAAATTATGGAAAATTAAAATGAGAAGGGAAAATTTAGTACTCCATGGAAGTGTGATACTCCCTGAAGCAATCCTTAATGCAGAAGCCCGGATGATCGGGGCAAGTGTCACATTGAGTGGTGGTATCCTTCCGTATCCCCCTCTTGTAACACACTCTGCATCTTTTCTGGGTTCGTCCCTTCTTTCCAGTGTGGGGGACTTCACCTGGAAAGTGTTGGCCTGGGACGATCCTGGCACCTATAACTCCAGTTCCTTAGGATCTCCGGCCTGCTCTTTCCCAGTCGCCAAAGATCAGGACCTTTAGGACTTCTTCTTGGAACTGAAGGAATGTCCCTGTGTTGCAAGCAGTCTGGGACAGTACAAAAGAGTTGTACATGGCAACCTGTACCATGTAGACCGCAACTGTTTTGTATAGAGGTGCACCGAAATGGAAATTTCAGAACAGAAACGAAACCGAAATAAAAAAAAATGTCCGGCCGAAACAGATACCAAAACCGAAAATGACTTCTCCCCGTCTTCTGGTAAAATGCAGCGCTCCGCTCATTAGATTAGATTAGATTCCCCCACATTAGATTGCCAGCTCCCCCACAATAGTAGGCAGCTCCCCCACAATAGTAGGCAGCTCCCCCACAATAGTAGGCAGCTCCCCCACAATAGTAGGCAGCTCCCCCACAATAGTAGGCAGCTCCCCCACAATAGTAGGCAGCTCCTCCACATTAATAGGCAGCTCCCCCACAATAGTAGCAGTTCCCCCACAATAGTAGCAGCTCCCCCACATTAGGTCAGCATTTCCCCCACAATAGTAGGCAGGTTCCCACAATAGTAGGCAGTTCCCCCACAATATTAGGCAGCTCCCCCCAACAATATTAGGAAGCTCCCCCCACATTTGTAGGCAGCTCCCCCCCCCACATTAGGTCAGCAGTTCCCCCACAATAGTAGGCAGGTTCCCCCCACCCCACAGACATACAGCTTCCAGCCATATACAGTGTATGGCTGGAGGCTGTATGTCTGTACTGCTGCACCCACAGTGATCCGGTCACCGCTCCTATGGACCATAGCAGTAGGTGCCGGGACCGGAGGAGCGGTTACCGGAACACTAAAGAAGATGACGCGCCGCCGGTCACTTACCAGGCCCCAACCAGCGCGTGTTCTCCTGCGACGATCCTGCAGTCCTCCTGCGTCTCTATGGTTGTACGCACAGGATGTCCCTTGCCATGCGTACAAACCATAGAGGCGGAGAAGCGAAGGACTGAAGGAGGACGCGCACTGGCCGGGGAATGGTGAGTGACCGGCGGACATCCTTATGTCCCGAAAAGATTTTTCGGGACACAGGGATGTCCGGGATAGGAATACTTCTTTTTGTGTGCCCGGGCCGGCTCCCGTGTTTGGCTGCAGGCGGTGGCCGACCAGAGCATATAAAAACTAATACTGTATACTATAAACCAGGGGGCCTCCAGCTGTTGTGAAACTACAACTCCCAGCATGCCCGGACAGCCTTTGCTGTGCCTCTGGCACTGGCAGTGTTTGTAACTTGTGCTGTGGGCGGGCAGGGGAGGTGGGTCATTATCAGCAAATTTTTTGTTGTTTCGGCATTTCCCCAAAATAGCTATTTTCGGCCGATATGCATCGGCCGCCGATATATCGGTGCATCCCTAGTTTTGTACCATACCAGTGTTTTGCGCATGGCCATGTATGGCTTGAGGACTTGATCAGAAAGATCAACTTCCTCCATATACCAATTGTAGTCCAGAATACAATCGGGCTTGAGGTGTTGTGGTACCTTGCATAGGGACAGGTGAGCTGCCGTTGCCATGAATAGTGGACAGCATAAGGACATCCCTCTTATCCTTATACTTGACCAACAACAGGTTTTCATGGGCAAGGGCACGGGACTCACCCTTGGCACTAGGTGTCTGGATCAAATTTAGAGGGAGGCCTCTCTGACTTTTCCGCACGGTCCCACAAGCGGACGTGGATCTGGCGGCAAGGGATGTGAACAGAGGGATGCTGGTATAAAAGTTGTCCACGTACACGTGTTAACCCTTATCCAGCAAAGGGTGCACAAGCTCCCAAATGAGTTTCCCGCTAACACCCAGAGTGGGGGAACAATCTGGGGGTTCAATACGGGAATCTCATCCCTCATACACTATAAACTTGTAAGTGTACCTGGAGGTACTCTCACAAAGTTTATAGCGCTTCATGCCATATCACGCCCTCTTCGAGGGAATATACTGGCGGAAGATGAGTCTCCCCTTAAGACTGATAAGAGACTCATCAACCGAGAGCTCCCTGAGCGGTACGTAGGCCTCCAAAAATTTGGCCCCAAAGTGATCGATGACCGGCCTCACTTTGTAAAGCCAGTCATAGGTGGGATCACTTCAGGGTGGACATGCCTCATTATCTGCATAATGCAGGCATTTCCGAATGGCCTCGAACCGCTTCCGTGTCATGGCCATACTGTAAAGCGGGGTCTTGTATAGGATGTCCCCGCTCCAGTAGTGCCTGACAATAGGCTTTTTGTCCAGGCCCATATGCAGCAAGGGGCCCCAAAATGTCCTCATCTCTGCTGCATCAGTGGCGCACCATTCATTGGACCTGGCCAAAAAAGAATCTGGGCGGTGGGCGATGAACTTCTGGGCATACAGATTCGTCTGCTCCACCATTAGATTGACCAGGCTGTCACTGAAAAAATAACTGAAATAGTCAATTTCAGTGAACCCGGCCGTGTCGATCCGGATTCCGGAGTCGCCAACAAACTCTGGAACCCGTGGCTGATAACCCTCTGGGGGTCTCCAGACAAGTTCACCGGAAGGGGGCTCCGGTAAACTTGTCTGGGGGGTCGGACTCCTAGTACCAGCGCCATTGTCGCTTGTACTAGTGCCGGCCACTATCATGGGGGGTGCGTGGCCTCGCCTGGTGGTGTCTCCGCCGCCGTACAGGGGACTCATCATCACTGCTAGATGATAAGGACGATTAAGAACACAGGAATGTTGGATCTTCATCATCCTCACTGGCAGATTCAGGGTCGGAAGCAAGAAAAGCGTATGCCTCCGCTGCCGAAAATGCCTGGCGAGCATTTTTTCTACGGTGGCGGGTGGTGATGGTGGGGTTGCAGTGTCGGGGGTGGGAGGGGTGTGTGTGTGTGTGGGGGGGGGGGGAAGTACGTACTGAGTGTGATTGGTGTAACTATAAACTGTATGGGGGGGGGAAAGCGATGCGGCCTAAAAAAGGGGGGCCAAATGCAGCGCCCTGAACCCCTAATAGGGCCCGGGTCACACTGAAAAATTGCGGCGGACCCTTGGGAACCTATTAGGGGGAAATTTTTTTAAACTTTTTTTTAACTTTTTACCCTACCTTTCCCTGGGCTGTATTCTTTCCCTGATCTATGGGGGGCTTCTTTCCTTCTGTGGGGGCTCCGATCTCAGCAGAGGGGGGGGGGGGTCCAGTCTTCCTCCAGCAGCTCTGACCGCTGACTGAACCCAGCCAGCCGCGGGAGCTGCAGAAGGATGAGGTTAACCCCTCCCCTGCCGGCTGCTATTGGCTGGACGATCCTGGTGGGGGTGACGAAATCGCCACCTCCCCATAGATATTGGGGTTGTATCCTACACCCCCGATCCCCATAGATATTAGGCTTGTATCCTACACCCCCGATCACCTTGTATCTCCGGGACAGCAGGTCACCAGTTACCCGAATCACCGGAATCGCAGCGATTCACAAGTGTGAATTTGCTTGCGTTTTTTTGTGATTGCTGACATGGAGTGGGTCTAATGACCCCTGGGCGTTTGCACGGGATGCCTGCTGAATGATTTCAGCAGGCATCCCGGTCCGATCCCCGCCCGGCGGGGACCGGAATTCTCCATGACGTACGCGTATGTCATGGGTCCTTAAGTACCAGGGTGTCATGACGTACGCGTACGTCAAGGGTCCTTAAGGGGTTAAGGCCAAAATGGGCCTGGTTCATAAGGTGTTAAGGTCAAAATGGGCTTGGTCCTTAAGGGGTTAAAGAGGACTGGAGGCCTGAGGCAAATCAGAAATGGCAGTTTTTTTTTGTATGAATGTGGGGAAAGGGGGCTAATTACATACTGTATGTTGATCAGCCTGCCCCAATGATGACCCCAAAAAAAGTTTACATTACCGTTAAATAACTAAATAAGGGAACCACGATTACACACCTTTTTACAGTTTCTTGATACGCCCTTCCATTTCTGAGATATGAGGGTTTATTGTTTGACTGACAATTCGAGGAATAGTTCGATTGGCATGACCTTAAAAAATTTGTATTAATGTGCATAAAGAAGCCAAGGAAAGATGGAAAAATCTCCAAAAGGCATCAAATTACAGATTAGACATTCTTATAATATGTCAACAAAAGTTAGATTTTATTTCCATCATTTACACTTTCAAAATAACAGAAAACAAAAAAATGGCATCTGCAAAAGTTTAGGCACCCTGCAGAATTTATAGCATGCACTGCCCCTTTTGCAAAGCTGAGACCTGCCAGTGTCATGGATTGTTCTCAATCATCATCTGGGAAGACCAGGTGATGTCAATCTCAAAGGTTTTAAATGCCCAGACTCATCTGACCTTGCCCCAAAAATCAGCACCATGGGTTCTTCTAAGCAGTTGTCTAGAAGTCTGAAGATGAAAATAGTTGATGCTCACAAAGCTGGAGAAGGCTATAAGAAGATAGCAAAATGTTTTCAGATGTCAATATCCTCTGTTCGGAATGTAATTAAGAAATGGCAGTCATCAGGAATAGTGGAAGTTAAAGCAAGATCTGGAAGACCCAGAACAATATCAGACAGAACAGCTCGCAGGATTGTGAGAACGACAATTCAAAATCCACGTTTGACTGCGCAATTCCTCCATAAAGATCTGGCAGACACTGGAGTTGTGGTACACTATTCCACTATAAAGAGATACTTGTACAAATATGGTCTTCATGGAAGAGTCATCAGAAGAAATCCTCTTCTACGTCCTCACCACAAAAAGCGTTTGAACTTTGCAAATGAACTTAAAGACAAGCCTGATGCATTTTGGAAAGTTCTGTGGACCGATGAGGTTAAAATTTTGCTTTTTGGCCGGAATGAGCAAAGGTACGTTTGGAGAAGAAGGGGAAGGAATTTAATGAAAAGAACCTCTGTCCAACTGTTAAGCATGGGGGTGGATCAATCATGCTTTGGGGTTGTATTGCAGCCAGTGGCACAGGGAACATCTCACGAGTAGAAGGAAAAATGGATTCAATAGAATTTCAGCAAATTTTGGATGCTAACTTGATGCTATTTGTGAAAAAGCTGAAGTTAAAGAGAGGATGGCTTCTACAAATGATCCAAAACACACCTCAAAATCCATGGGGGATTACATCAAGAGGCGTAAACTGAAGGTTTTGCCATGGCCTTCACAATCTCCTGACCTCAACATAATTGAAAATCTATGGATAGACCTTAAAAGAGCAGTGCGTGACAGACGGCCCAGAAATCTCATGGGCAAAGATGCCTCAAACAAGAATTGAAAGACTCTTGACAGGCTACAAAAAGTGTTTACAAGCTGTGATACTTGCCAAAGGGGGCAGTACAAGATATTAACTCTGCAGGGTGCCCAAACTTTTGCAGACACCATTTTTTTTGGTTTTCTGTTATTTTGAAAGTGTACATGATGGATATAAAATTTAACTTTGACATATTATAAGAATGTCTAATCTGTAATTTGATGCCTTTTGGAGATTTTTCCATCTTTCCTTTGATTCTTTCTGCACATTAATACAAATGTTTACCTGGGGTGCCCAAACTTTTGATCCCAACTGTATATCAACTGGCTCCAGAAAGTTAAAAAAGATTTATGAATTACTTCTATAAAAAAAAATCTTAATCCTTCCAATAATTATCAGCTGCTAAAGTTGAGTTCTTTTCTGTCTGACAACAGTGCTCTCTGCTGACACCTCTGTCTGTCTCGGGAACTCCACAGTGTAGGAGAGGTTTGCTATGGGGATTTGCTTCTACTCTGGACAGTTCCCGAGACAGGTGTCATCAGAGAGCACTTAGAAAAGAACAACTCAACTTCAGCAGCTCATAAGTACTAAAAGGATTAAGATGTTTTTAATAAAAGTAATGTACAAATCTGTTTAACTTTCTGGAGCCAGTTGATTTATAAAAAAAAAGTTTTTCCTGGATAACCCCTTTAATCTCTCTTGTTATTAAAAGTATCAGGTAATGGGTGTTGTTATAGGGGGTGTTTTGCATATACACCCTTTGTTTTACAACATTCTCCCACACCCCCGACTGTATAATCACAACCATGACGAATATTCACTCAAATCATTAAATGTAAGTTCATGCCAATCTGACAGATTCCGTGAATTCAGAGTAAATTTAAAAGAAGGTGTTGGAAGCTGGAGATGCGCTGATTTATGAATACTAGAACAGTAACATAGTTCATAAGGTTGAAAAAAGACCAGAGTCCATCTAGTTCAACCTATGTCCCAACTGAGTTGATCCAGGGGAAGGCAAAAACCCTCATACTAGGGGTAAAAATTCCTTCCCGACTCCAAATATGGCAGTCAGAATAAATCTCTGGATCAACATGCTGTCCCTAAATATCTAGAATACATAACCATCAATGTTATTATTCTCCAAAAATGCATATAGACCACTTTTAAACTCTTTTACAGAGTTCACCATGACCACCTCCTCCGGGAGAGAATTCCACAGTCTCACTGTTCTTACAGCAAAGAACCCCCATCTGTGGTGGTGTAGAAACCATCTTTCCTCTAAACGTAGAGGATGCCCCCTTGTTATAGATAGTCCTGGGTATAAATAGATCATGGGAGAGATCTCTGTACTGCCCCCCGATATATTTATACTAGGGATCGACCGATTATCGGTATGGGCCGATATTATCGGCCGATAATCACGATTTTGGGCATTATCGGTATCGGCAATTACCTTACCCCGGAGAAGAACGACAGCCCGGACCGGTTCACCCTCCACCCGGAATGCTGCCGGACACTACAGGAAGGATGGATGGCCCGGACCACCCTCCCCGGACGGTCCCTGCAGCAACTGGGAAGGTGAGTCCGGGTTCTGGGAAGGACAGGGGTCTGTATAATATACTATACCTACAGTAGGCCCTCCAACTGTTGCAAAACTACAACTCCCAGCATGCCCGGACAGCCAACGGCTGTCCGGTCATGCTGGGAGTAGTAGTTTTGCAACAGCTGGAGGCACCCCTAGTTGGGAAACACTCACCTCTACTATACACTACTATATAGTGCAACATGCTGGGAGTTGTAGTTTTGCAACAGCTGGAGGCTGTAGGGTTGTTTGTTACATCTATTTAAAAGGGTACTCCACTGCCCCAGTGTTCAGATCATTTAGTTCCAAAAGCCCATTTAGTTCCGCTACGCCACCTCAATGCAAGTCTTAATGTAAAAAAAAAAAATACTGTGAAATACCGTGATACCTTAGAAAAATACCGTGATACTCATTTTTGGTCATATCGCCCAGCACTACCCCACCGCCCCGGCCCCATTGCCTCCCCCATCCCCGGTTTTATAATTACCTGTTCCCGGAGCCCACGCTACTTCTTGCTCCTGCTGCGTCCTGCGTTACACTGTGCGCAATGACGTGCGCGACGTGACGTCACCGTCAGTGCACACAGTGACAGCTCAGGAGGACGCCACCGGAGCCAGATGTGGAGTGGACCTCGGGAACAGGTAATTTTAAAACCGGGGATGGGGGAGGCAATGGGGCCGGTGTGGTAGCGCGGTGCGGGAGGAGCGGTGGCGGTGATAGGTCTCAGGACCCCCGGACAGGCAGGGGGAGAGAAGCGGGTGTCGGCTGCGGCCTATGGCACCACAAAAGCCACTGCAGTGCATTGATTTAAAGCGCCCGCTTTAAATCAGTGATCTGCAGCGGTGTCGCGGGGGGATAAATAGCCGATAACTTATACCGATATTCCGGTATAAGTTATCGGCCCTAACCTCCACCGATTTCGGTATCAGCCCTAAAAAAACTATACCGGTCGATCCCTAATTTATACATAGTTATTAGGTCTCCCTTAAGCCTTCTTTTTTCTAAACTAAAAAACCCCAATTCTGATAATCTTTCTGTGTACTGTAGTCCCCCCATTCCCTGTATTACTCTGGTTGCCCGTCTTTGAACCCTCTCCAGCTCCACTATATCTTTCTTGTACACTGGTGCCCAGTACTGTACACAGTATTCTATGTGTGGTCTGACTAGTGATTTGTACAGCGGTAGAATTATTTTCTTGTCGTGGGCATCTATTGCCCCTATTGATTTACCCCATGATTTTATTTGCCTTGGCAGCAGCTGCCCGACACTGGTCACTGCAGCGGTTTACTATTCTCTAAGACCCATAAGTCCTTTTCCACGTCAGTCGTCCCAAGTGTGCTCCCATTTAATCTATAACCCTGTCCCGGATTTTTCCTCCCCATGTGCATTACCTTACATTTATCAGTGTTGAACCTCATCTGCCACTTCTCAGCCCAAACCTCCAACCTATCCAGATCCATTTGTAAAAGTGCACTGTCCTCTATAGTGTTTGCTGTACAGCGTTAAATATAATCTGCAAAGATTGCTACTTTTTTTCACTTAAATGCTGGTTTCCCCCAAATTTTTTATTTTTACAAGGGGTTATAGGAGAAAATGCTTCCCAAAATTTGTAACCCCATCTCTGCGGATGAAGTCTCCGATTTGGCATCTCCGATTCGGCTCCGATCCGTGGCTGACTCGGTGAACGCATTGGTTTTGGCCATAAGAGACACCTTCCATCTAGAGGACCCAGGATCTTTGGACGTAGTTCCAGAAGTATCCTTTCATCGTGCCCGTCCAGCACCCAAGATGTTGAATGCTGGAATCCGCCTGGAGGCATCTTGACAAGAGGTTTCAGGAAGCCAAGAAGGTTCAGGCGTGGTATCCTTTCGCCAAGGAACTCATCTATAAGTGGACTTCCCCTCCTTCAGTGCACCCGCCAGTCTCCCCCCTCTCTAAGGCTACGACGCTGTCGCTGGCGGATGCGGCTGCCTTCAAGGGTCCGGCAGACAAAAAGGGTAGAGACCTTGGCAAAGTTTGCATTTGAAGCAGCGGGTTCCTCCCTGCTTCTCGCCTTTGCTTCTGCCTGGGTGTCGGAAGGCACTCCGTCAAGGTGTTCTTTCTGGATCTCCTCTGGAGGAACTGTCTGACCTAGCGCTCCAGTGCTCCAAGGCTGGAGACTTTCTATGTTCTTCTTCCATGCAGTCAGCCCGCTGTGCTGCCTTTGCCACTGGTAACCTAGTGGCCCTCCGTCGCTCCATGTGGCTTAAGGCAGGCGACGGGCGGCCAGAGTTCCTTATTACCTCAAAATAGGGCTCGCACTACTTCCCGTAGGAAGTCTTCTTCTTTTGGGTCCTTTCGGACTTCTGGTCCCAATAATGGGTCGGGGCAGGCGCCCTCGTGGGACACAAAGGTTCCCTCCTTCCGGGCGCGCCCCTCTTGGAAATCGGAAAATCGTTCCGGCCGTTTTGCAGCCAAGTCTGGCACCCGCAAACCCACTTCCGCATGAAGGGACGCCCCCCACCCGCAAATTTTTCTCGGCTGGGAGGCCGTCTTTTATTTTTCTGAGACGTCTGGGTGGCGCACATTCAAGACTCCTGGGTCAGGGACGTGGTGTCCAACTGATACCGGATCGAATTTGCTTCTCTTCCGGAGGATTAATTTTTTTTCTGTCCCAGGCCCCCTGGTCCCCTTCGCTAGTGAGGGAATTTAGGGGGGGGCGCTTCAGTCCCTTCTCATCCAGGGAGTCATTGTCCCGGGCCCTTCCAGGGAGCGCTTTCAGGGTTTCTATTCCAACCTTTTCGTGGTTCCCAAGAAGGGCGGTTCTGTGCGGCCCATCTTGGATCTCAAGCGTATCAACACCTTCTAATCCGCCATTTCCGAATGGAATCTCTCCGCTCAGTGGGGGCATCTATGGATCAAGGGGGAGTTTCTTTTCTTGGTGGACATTAAGGATGGCTACCTCCATGTTCCTATAGTTCCGGATGGTCTTTTTCAATTTGTGACCCTCCCCTTCGGTCTGGCCACTGCTCAGCGGGTCTTTACCAAGGTCTTGGCACCCGTCATAGCCCTACTACGGTCAAGGGGTGTCTCAGTGATTCCTTACTTGAACGACCCCCTCATCAAGGCCTCCACCAGAGCCCAGGCTCTGGAGAATGTGAGCCTCATTCTTCAGACCTTATGTCGCTTCGGGTGGCTGGTCAACCGAGACAAATCTGTTCTCTCCCCCACCCAGTCTCTGGTCTTCTTGGGGCTTCAGTTCGACTCGGCCTCTTCTCGGATTCACCTCCTGCCGGACAAACGTCTGGCCCTCTTGTCGGGAGTCCGCTCCCTCCGGATACCTTCCCCGGTCTCCATCCGTACTTGCATGGAAGTCCTGGGTCGGATGGTGGCAGCCACGGAGGCCGTACCCTTTGCCCAGTTTCATTACGTCCTCTTCAGCTGGCGATTCTTGTCCGGTGGGACAGGTCTTCTCTCTCCCTCTCGATCCCAAGATTGTTCTCCCTCTTCGGACCCGTCGGTCTCTGTGCTGGTGGCTCCGCTCCCCCCTTCTTCTTCAGTGGGTGTTCGTTCCTTCCCCTCCACTGGCAGGTGGTCACGACAGATGCCAATCTGTCGGGCTGGGGGGGGGGGGGGTTTCAGGGATCAGACCGTTCAAGGCCTCTGGCTTTCCCAAGAAGCTCTTCTTTCCATAAACATCCTGGAACTGAGGGCGATATATCTTTGTCTGAAGCATTGGGAGTCCCTGCTTCAGGGCCACCCTGTCCGTGTCCAGTCTGACAATGCCACGGCTGTGACGTACATCAATCGGCAGGGCGGTACTCGCAGCTCAGCAGCCATGTCCGAGGGGACAAAGATCCTCCTCTCGGCGGAACAAGAAGTTCCGGCCATTTCAGCGATTCACATTCCGGGAGTGCTCAACTGGGAAGCGGATTTCCTCAGTCGGTCCTCAGCCGACCCCGGAGAGTGGTCTCTTCTTCCGGAGGTATTCGCACAAATCTGCGACCTCTGGGGGACCCCAGACGTGGATCTCTTCGGGTCTCGACACAACCGGAAAATTCCGACGTTTGTGTCAAAGTCCAGGGACCCCCTGGCTCTAGCCGTGGATGCCCTAGTAATTCCGTGGTCGGGCTTTGTCCTGCCCTATCTGTTCCCTCCCCCTCCTTCCCAGGGTTCTGAGGAAGCTCAAGGCGGAAGGAGTCCCCGCCATTCTGGTGGCTCCAGACTGGCCCCGAAGGGTATGGTACACCGATGTGGTCTGTCTTCTGGACGACGTTCCGTTTCGTCTTCAACTTAGTCCAGACCTACTGTCACAGGGTCCCTTTTGCCACCCCAATTTACAGTGCTGTATTTGACGGCGTGGCGGTTGAGACCACGGTTCTAAGGGCCCGCGGCTTCTCTTCCCAGGTAATTCGCACCATGCTCAGGGCTCGCAAGCCCTCCTCTGCGAAAATGTATTAACGTACCTGGCGGGCTTACATTCGTTGGTGCGCAACTCAGACCTTTTCTCCAGTTACCTTTTCCGTTCCCCGTCTCCTCTCCTTTTTGCAGTCAGGGTTGGAACAAGGGCTCTCAGCTCCCTTAACCCCTTAAGGACCAGGCCATTTTACACCTTAGGACCGGAGCGTTTTTTGAACATCTGACCACTGTCACTTTAAACATTAATAACTCTGGGATGCTTTTACCTATCATTCTGATTCCGAGATTGTTTTTTCGTGACATATTCTACTTTATGTTATTGGTAAAATTTTGTCGATACTTGCATAGTTTTTTTGTGAAAATTCCAAAATTTGATGAAAAAATTGCTAATTTTGCATTTTTCTAACTTTGAAGCTCTCTGCTTGTAAGGAAAATGGATATTCAAAATAATTTTTTTTATTCACATTTCCAATAAGTCTACTTTATGTTTGCATCATAAAATTGACGTGATTTTACTTTTGGAAGACACCAGAGGGCTTCAAAGTTCAGCAGCAATTTTCCAATTTTTCACAAAATTTTCAAACTCACTATTTTTTAGGGACCAGTTCAGGTTTGAAGTGGATTTGAAGGGTCTTCATATAAGAAATTCCCCACAAATGACCCCATTATAAAAACTGCACCCCCCCCAAAGTATTCAAAATGACATTCAGTCAACGTTTTAACCCTTTAGGTGTTTCACAGGAATAGAAGCAAAGTGAAGGAGAAAATTCACAATCTTCATTTTTTACACTCGCATGTTCTTGTAGACCCAATTTTTTTATTTTTACAAGGGGTAGAAGGAGAAAATGTATACTTATTTGTAGCCCAATTTCTCTCAAGTAAGCACATACCTCATATGTCTATGTAAAGTGTTCGGCGGGCGCAGTAGAGGGCTCAGAAGCGAAGGAGCGACAAGGGGATTTTGGAGAGTACATTTTTCTGAAATGGTTTTTGGGGGGCATGTTGCATTTAGGAAGCCCCTATGGTACCAGAACAGCAAAAAATCCCCACTTGGCATACCATTTTGGAAACTAGACCCCTTGGGGAATGTAACAAGGCGTAAAGTGAACCTTAATACCCCACAGGTGTTTCACGACTTTTGCATATGTAAAAAAATGTATATTTTTTTTCACAAAAATTTGTGTTTCCCCCCAAATTTCAAATTTTTGCAAGGGTTAATAGCAGAAAAGACCCCCCCCCCAAAATTTGTAACCTCATCTCTTCTGAGTATGAAGGTACCCCATAAGTGGACCTGAAGTGCACTACGGGCGAACTACAATGCTCAGAAAAGGAGTCATATTTGGCTTTTGGAGAGCAAATTTAGCTCGGGTGGCATGTTGCATTTAGGAAGCCCCTATGGTGCCAGGACAGCAAAAAAAAACCAACATGGCATTATATTTTGGAAACTAGAGCCCTTGAGGAACGTAACAAGGTGTACAGTGAGCATTTACCCCCCACTGGTGTCTGTCAGATCTTTGGAACAGTGGGCTCTACAACATTTTTAATTTGCACAGCCCACTGTTCCAAAGATCTGTCAGACACCAGTGGGGTGTAAATTATCACTGCACCCCTCATTACATTCCGAGAGGGGTGTAGTTTCCAAAATGGGGTCACATGTGTTTTTTTTTTGTTTTTTTTTTTGCATTTGTCAAAACCGCTGTAACAATCAGCCACCCCTGTGCAAATCACCTCAAATGTACATAGTGCACTCTCCCTTCTTGGCCTTGTTGTGCGCCCACATATGGGGTATCTCCGTAGTCAGGAGAAGTTGCATTACAAATTTTGGGGGGCTTTTTTTCCCTTTTACCTCTTGTCAAAATGAACAGTATAGGGCAACACCAGCGTGTTAGTGTAAAAAATTTATTTTTTTACACTAACATGCTGTTGTAGACCCCAACTTCACCTTTTCTTAAGGGGTTAAAGGAGAAAAAGCCCCCCAAAATTTGTTAGACAATTTCTCCCGAGTACGGCGATACCCCATATGTGACCCTAAACTGTTGCCTTGAAATACGACAGGGCTCCAAAGTGAGAGCGCCATGTGCATTTGAGGCCTGAATTAGGGATTTGCATAGGGGTGGACATAGGGGTATTCTACGCCAGTGATTCCCTAACAGGGTGCCTCCAGCTGTTGCAAAACTCCCAGCATGCTTGGACAGTCAACGGCTGTCCGGCAATACTGGGAGTTGTTGTTTTGCAACAGCTGGAGGCTCCATTTTGGAAACAGTGGCGTACCAGACGTTTTTCATTTTTATTGGGAGGGGGGCAGTGTAGGGGTATGTGTATATGTAGTGTTTTTTACTTTTTATTTTATTTTGTGTTAGTGTAGTGTTTTTAGGGTACAGTCACACGGGCGGGGGATTACAGCGAGTTTCCCGCTGCGAGTTTGAGCTGCCGCGCAAAATTTTCTGCATCGCAAACGTGCAGCCTGATACTCACTGTACATCCACAGGGGGGGGGGGGACCTCCAGCTGTTGCAAAACTACAACTCCCAGCATGCACAGTTTATCAGTGCATGCTGGTAGTTATAGTTTTGCAACAGCTGGAGGCACACGGGTTGGGAAACACTGAGTTAGTAAACGGACAAGGTTTCCCAACCAGTGTGCCTCCAGTTGTTGCAAAACCACAACTCCCAAACATTCTCAGGCATGCTGGAAGTAGTAGTTCGGCAACATCTTTAGAGCCAGATGTTGCCGAACTACAACTCCCAGCATGCTTGGAGTTGTAGTTTTGCAACATCTGGAGGATTACAGTTTGCAGACTACTAATACAGTGGTTCCCAATCTGTGCCCTTCCAGATGTTGCAAAACTACAACTCCCAGTATGCCAAAACTGTCCAGGCATGCTGGGAGTTGTAGTTCTGCAACATCTGAAGGGCCAGATGTTACAGAACTACAACTCCCAGCATGCCTGGACAGTAAGGGCATGCTGAGGATGTGTAGTTTTGCAACATCTGGAAGGGCACAGTGGTCTCCAAACTGTGGACCTCCAGATGTTGCAAAACTGGACATGCTGGCTGGGCATGCTGGGAGTTGTAGTATACAGGGTCCCATTACAGCAATGCATGTCGCTTTACAGCGACGTGCATTGCTGTAAAGGGCCCGACCGTGGCTGAAGAGGAACTCACCTGTCATCATCGCCGGGATCCGGGTCTTCAGGGACGAGGTAAGTACCGGGGCCGGGCCCCAGCACTCCCCCGTCCCCCGCCGCGTCCTCTGGTCTTCCTCCCATCCTCTCCGGACTTCCAGGGGCCGGGCAGGGCGGGAGGAAGTAACCACCCCCCCCCCCCTTGCGATTGGTCGGTTAGTTAACCGACGGATCGCAGGGGATCGGAGGAGGTGGCAGGCTTGCCACCTTGCTCCTAGTCTTCAGCATGGTCCTGGCTGTCTGTGACAGCCGGGATCATGCAAAATTACCGGGCGGTCGGGTCCCAGAGACCCGATCAGCCCGATATCGCCGCGGATCGCAAGGGCGATTTCTCTACATGGCCCCCCTCGGCATTTGCCCTGGATGCCTGCTGAAGGATTTCAGCAGGCATCCGCTTCCGATCTCTGCCCGGCGAGCGGCAGAGACCGGAGAAACACCAGGACGTTCTTGAACGTCCTTGGGCATTAAAGCCCAGGTAGCGGGGACGTTGGAGAACGTCCTATTTCCTTAAATGATTAAATGGGCACTGTCAGATATAAAAACTTTTGATATGTTGTAAAGCATGCAAAAAGAATAGGTTTTGCAATTGCTTTCATTAGAAAATTTTCAGTATTTCATAGTGAAAAAGCCAATCAAAGAACTGCCTCCTGGAATGCATTCACTGCTTCTGTGAACACTGCTTCGTCCTGGACTCCGGGACGTTTTGGAGGGGGGAGGGGCTGTACACACTGCAGAGACTCATGTGAAGAGAAGGGGAGGGGGAGGGGCAGTAAGACTGCTGCCGACTCTCACACAGGAGACATCAATGAGAGAGGCAGAAACATGCATTGCAGACGAAAAAGTAAGTGTCAAAGCATGTATGTATGTGTGTGTGTGTGGATATATATGTATGTGTGTATATCAGTGTGTCTATCTAATGTGTATGTGTAAGAGTATATGAAGCCTGTGTGTGTGTAATAAAGGGGGACTACAATCATATCCTCATGCTGTTTCAAAACTAAAACTCCCAGCATGACTGCACAGCCAAATGATGTGGGGGCATGCTGGGAGCTGTAGTTTTGCAACAGCTGGAGGCACCCTGGTTGGGAAGCACTGGACTGAGGAGAGGGAGGGGGAGGAGGGGGAGTGTTTATCACAGTGAGTACCCGCCCCGCTGCTTCTGGTAGATAAAATTAAGGTATTTCAGAAATAAAGCTAATTCTCAAAGAATTGTAGGTCACAGACACATACAAAGTACATGTACATGATCAGGATGAGATACTGTGCAACATATAACAGTTTTGTTTTTTTGAGTGATCTGACGGGTACGCTTTAAGGGTCAGGTTTCGGTCCTTTCCATTCTCTTTCAGCGTCCTCTTGCTTCCAATTCGCATGTCCGGACCTTCCTTCAGGGCGTGGCACACGCTGTTCCTCCTTACCGGTCCCCTTCTCCCCCTTGGGACTTGAATTTAGTTCTAGGCGCTCTCCAAGACACACCTTTTGAGCCTCTTAGGGAGGTTCCCCTTCGCCTTCTATCCTGGAAGGGGGCTTTTCTTATAGCTATTACTTCCATTAGGAGAGTATCTGAACTGGCAGCCCTCTCCTGCCGTTCTCCTTTCCTGATAATTCTTCAGGACAAGGTTGTTTTCCGGCCAGATCAGTCCTTCTTACGGGCTGTTCGGACTTATCTTTCTGTCACCTCTTCCTT
Source organism: Hyla sarda (assembly GCF_029499605.1). Lineage (NCBI taxonomy): Eukaryota > Metazoa > Chordata > Amphibia > Anura > Hylidae > Hyla > Hyla sarda. The sequence continues at coordinate 123,020,992 of NC_079193.1, forward strand.
TCGTCAGTGCGATTCTTTTTTTGTCCTTACGGAAGTTCGTCGAAAGGGACAGCCTGCTTCCAAGGCCACCATTTCTCGGTGGATCCGATGTGCTATTTTGGAAGCTTACCAAAGGGAAGATGCAAGGGGGGAAGATCCCACCCTTCAGGGTTTTTGGCTCATTCCACCCGTTCTGTGGGGAGCATCCTGGGCTCTCTGAAACAAGGCCTCGGCCTCGCAGATCTGTAAAGCGGCCACCTGGTCATCTTTGCACACTTTTTCGAAATTCTACCAGGTTCATACTTTCGCATCGGCTGATGCTAGTCTGGGCCAAGTGTTGCAGGTGGCGGTGGTACAGTTGACTGCCTGACCTTTTTTCTCTGCCCACCCAAGGGACGGCTTTGGTACGTCCCAAGGTCTGTGTCCCCCAATGTAGCCGATAGAGAAAAGGAGATCTTTTATACTTACCGTAAAATCTCTTTCTCGAAGGATCCATTGGGGGACACAGCTCCCGCCCTTTTCTGGGGTTCCTATTCGGTTATCTGTCCGAGGGAGTGTTCAGTAAATTTTTCTTCTGGTTCTTGGACAGTTCATGGTTTTTTCCTTTGACCTGTCAGTCTCCACCTATTGCTCTGGGACTGAAACTGATTAGCTCAGTGGCCTGGAGGCGGGTATATCCTGCTGGGAGGAGCCGACTTTTTGGTTACCATAGTGTCAAGCCTCCTAGAGTTAGCAGCATATACCCAAGGTCTGTGTCCCCCAATGGATCCTTCGAGAAAGAGATTTTCCGGTAAGTATAAAAAAAAATCTCCTTTTTTCATTTTCACAGACCACTGTTCCAAAAATCTGTCAGACACCTGTGGGGCGTAAATGCTCACTGTACCCCTTATAACATGCACTATGGGGGCTTTGTAAACACACATGGCCTTCAATTTCAGACTCATTCTCTCTCCAAAAGCCCAATGGCGCTCCTTCTCTACTGAGCATTGTAGTTCGCCCGCAGAACAATTTACATCCGCATATGGGGTATGTTCTTACTCAGATGTAATGGGGCTACAAATTTTGGGGGGCTTTTTTTCCCTATTCTCTCTTGTGAAAATGAAAATGTAGGGTAACACCAGCATTTTAGTGAAAGCATTTATTTATTAATTTTTTTTTTCATTTTCACATCCAACTTTAACCCTTTAAGGACCCTGGCTTTTTCCGTTTTTTCATTTTCTATTTTTCCTCCTTAACTTAAAATTTTCACCTAAAATTCTATTTGATGGCTTATTTTTTGCATCACTAATTCTACTTTGTAATGACATTAGTAATTTTACCCAATAATCTATGGTGAAACGGGAAAAAAAAATCAATATGTGACAAAATTGATGAAAAAACACTATTTTATACGTTTTGGGGGCTTCCGTTTTTACGCAATAAATTTTTCGGCAAAAATTACATCTTTATTCTGCAGGTCCATACAGTTAAAATGATACCCTACTTGTATAGGTTTGATTTTGTATCACTTCAGAAAAAAATCATGAATACATGCAGGAAAATCTATACGTTTAAAATTGTCATTTTCTGAGCCCTATAACTTTTTTATTTTTCTGTGTTCAGGGCGCTATGAGGACTCATTTTTTGCGCCGTGATCTGAAGTTTTTAGCGGTACCATTTTTGTTCTGATCAGACTTTTTGATCACTTTTTATTCACTTTTTTGTGGTATAAAAAGTGATCAAAAATGCGCTATTTTGGACTTTGGAATTTTTTTGCGCGTATACCATTGAACGTGCGGTTTAAAAAGCGGTATATTTTTATAATTCGGACATTTACGCACGCGGCGATACCACATATTTTTATTTACACAGTTTTTTTTTATTCTTGGAAATGCCGGGTGATTCAAACTTTTATTAGGGGAAGGGATAATTGAAGGAGTAATAATAATGATAATGATTTTTTTACACTTTTCTTATGCAATATTATAGCTCCCATAAGGGGCTATAACATTGCATTTACTGATTGATGCATCGCCATAGGAATGGATCAATCAGTGTTTTCGGCGATTGATTGCTCAAGCCTGGATCTCAGGCTTGAAGCATTCATTTGGCGATCGGACTGCAGGAAAGAAGGTAAGAGACCTTCCTCCTGTACTATAGCTGTTCGGGATGCTGCGGCGATTTCGAACAGCTCCCTAAGCTAGCCGGGCACTTTTACTTTCATTTTTAGCAGCGCAGCTCAGCTTTGAGCGCGCGGCTAAAGGGTTAATAACACGCGGCACCGCGATCAGTGCTGCGCGCTATTAGCGGCGGGTCCCGGCTTCACTTTGACGCCAGGCCCGCCGCGATATGATGCGGGGTCACCTTGTGACCCCGCGTTATATCGCAGGACCGGGACTCAGGGCGTAAGTTTACGCCCTGGGTCCTTAACAGGTTAACGAAAATTCGTCAAACACCTGTGGAGTCACATCTGGGTATTTATTGTTTTGTGTTTATGTCAGAACCGCTGTAAAATCAGCCACCCCCTGTGTAAATCACCAATTCAGGGCTCAAATGTACATAGTGCACTCTCAATCCTGAGCCTCGTTGTTTGGCCGCAGAGCACTTTACGCCCACATATGGGGTATTTCCGTACTCAGGAGAAATTGCGTTACAAATTTTGGGGGTCTTTTTTTCTCCTTTTACTGCTTTTGAAAATTAAAAGTATGGGGCATGTTAGTGTAAAAATTATAATTTTTTACACTAACATGCTGGTGTAGACCCCAACTTTATCCTTTTCATAAGGGGTAAAAGGAGAAAAAGCCCCCCAAAATTTGTAATGCAATTTCTCCCGAAGTATGGAGATACACCATATGTGGCCCTAAACTGTTTTGTTGAAATACAACAGGGCTTCAAAGTGGGAGAGCGCCATGCGCATTTGAGGCCTGGATTGCGGATTTGAATCCCTAACAAAAATACCCTACGGTAGTGTTTCCCAAATGGGGTGTCTCCAGCTGTTGCAAAACTCCCAGCATGCCTGGACAGTCAGTGGCTGTCCAGCTATACTGGGAGTTGTTGTTTTTGAACAGCTGGAGGCTTCGTTTTGGAAACAGTGCCGTACAAGACTTTTTTTTTTTTTTTGGGGGGGGGGGGGGGTGGGAATGGGACTGTGTAGGGCTATGTGTATATTAAGGGGTTTACTTTTTATTTTGTGTAGGTGTAGTGTTGCATAGTTACATAGTTAGTACGGTTGAAAAAAGACATACGTCCATCAAGTTCAACCAGGGAGTTGAAGGGTAGGGGTGTGGCGCGATATTGAGGAAGGGATGGCATTTTATATTTCTTCATTAGCATTAATGTTATTTTGTTCCAGGAATGTATCTAACCCTGTTTTAAAGCTGTTAATTTTTCCTGCTGTGACCAGTTCCTGAGGTAGACTGTTCCATAAGTTCACAGTTCTTATGGTAAAGAAGGCGTGTCGCCCCTTGAGACTAAACCTTTTCTTATCCAGACGGAGGGAGTGCCCCCTCGTCCTTTGGGGGGGTTTGACCTGGAACAGTTTTTCTCCATATTTTTTGTATGGGCCATTAATATACTTAAACATCTCTTCTAAATACTAAACAATTGTAACTCCTTTAATCGCTCCTCATAGCGAAGATGTTCCATGCCCCATATTAGTTTAGTTGCTTGTCTCTGCACCCTTTCCAGCTCCAGTGTCCCTTTTATGGACTGGTGCCCAAAACTGAACAGCATATTCCAGGTGAGGCTGTACCAATGCTTTATAAAGGGGTAGTATTATGTCCCTGTCCCTCAAGTCCATGCCTCTTTTTATACATGACAATATCCTGCCGGCCTTGGAAGCAGCAGCCTGACATTGCATGCTATTTTGTAGTCTGTGATCTACAAGTACACCCAGATCCTTCTCTACCAGTGACTCTGCCAGTTTAATCCCCCCCTAAGACATACGACGCATGCATGTTATTAGTACCCAGATGCATAACTTTACATTTATCCACATTGAACCTCATTTGCCAAGTGGATGCCCAGACACTTAGTCTATCCAAGTCATCTTGTAACCTATACACATCCTCTATAGACTGTATTGTGCTACAACAGCTTGGTGTCCTCTGCAAAGATAGAAACAGAGCTGTTAATGCCATCCTCTATATCATTGATAAATAAATTAAACAACAGCGGGCCCAGTACTGAACCTTGGGGTACACCACTAATAACCGGGGACCAATCAGAGTACGAGTCATTGACCACCACTTTCTGGGTACGATCCATGAGCCAGTGTTCAATCCAATTACAAACTAAAGTTTCCAAACTCAAAGACCTTGACTTACCTGTCAGACGTCTATGAGGGACAGTATCAAACGCTTTAGCAAAATCCAGAAACAGTATATCCACAGCCATTCCTCTGTCAAGGCTTCTACTCACACCTTCATAAAAGCAAATTAGATTGGTTTGACAACTTCTATCCTTAGTAAACCCATGCTGGCTATCACTTATAATACAATTATCCCCTATGTATTCCTGTATGTAATCCCTTATAAGTCCTTCAAACAATTTACCCACAATGCACGTTAAACTTACTGGTCCATAGTTTCCTGGGGAAGACCTAGAGCCCTTTTTGAAGATTGGCACCACATTCGCCTTGCACCAGTCTGTCTTTGTTTTCTACATTTTAAGTCAAAAGTAACTATATTGTGGTCGCTTTTACCAAGGTTTTCCCTCACAGTTACATTGCCAACCATCTCTGCGTTGTTGGAAATGATCAGATCCAACAAGGCATCACTTCTTGTTGGGTCCTCCACAAACTGGCCCATAAAATTATCCTGCAATAAATTAAGGAATTGTCGCCCCTTTGTAGTTTTAGCCAACCCCGGACCCCAATCTATATCTGGATAGTTAAAATCTCCCATTATTACCACTGTACCTGCCCGGACGGCCCTCTCTATTTGTTTATGCAGCCGACCTTCTATCTCTTCAGTGATATTAGGGGGTCTGTAGATTACACCAAATATTATTTTTTCAGTATTTCCCTCCTTTTGTAATTCTACCCACAGTGATTCCACATCCTCAGAATCATCACACACTATGGCATCGTTCACACTGACTTTCATACCACTTCTTACATACAGACATAATCCACCACCTTTTCTGTTCATTCTATCTTTGAGAAACAATGTAAACCCCTGCAGATTGACAGCCCAGTCATGCGAGGAGTTCAGCCATGTCTCAGTGACCCCAACTATATCAATATGTTGCTCCAGTATCAAGGCCTCAAGCTCCCCAATTTTATTTGCTAGGCTTCTGGAATTTGTGAACATACACTTTACATTTCCATCCTTAATGGTCAAACAGTGAAGCTTTATTGATGATTATTCAGAATCACATAGAAACTAGCAGAATAGCCAGAAAATTGGCAATAACATATGGGCCTACCAAGGCCAACGTAACAAGAATATAGGTACAGATGCAGTAATTATACAATATACATTCCACTGCAAACATATATGTAGAATCGATGGCGGTTGGCGGCGGCAACTCAGTCTCATATCATAGACAATAATAGAATACATGTAACTCTCTCAGTACATATTCATGCATTGACGGACACGAGAACAATATGCAGATGACAACCAGGGTTCCCAAAGGGTATTAAACCTCTCTACCGTATCATCTCTGATCGCCGACAATTTTTCATTAATCATAATAGAGTTCACCCTCTCAATGACCCTAAATAGATCGAGTGCAGGTTTCTTCCATTGTGATGCTTAATAGATGCGAGCTGCCATCATAATATATTGTGCAAGTCTGAACTGTCGGTGAGACATGCCCGGGGGCCGAAGACCCAGCAAACAAAAGGAAGGGGTTCTGGGAGCCCGGGTCCCCAGCAATGAAACCACGAGGTCCAGAATTCCAGCCCAGTAGCCCACTACCACCGGGCAGGACCACCACACATGGTACATGGTCCCAAGATGGCCACAGCCTCGGAAGCAAAGCGGGGATATGTCAGAGCAAAAAGCATGAAGGCGAGTTGGGACCATGTATGTACGATGTAATACCTTCAATGCAGTCTCCATTAGGGGAATCTGCCAACTGCCCTTACTCAAAGTCTCGCAACAATCATGCCATTGGGCAGGTGTTAACAGTATATGCAAGTCAGCTTCCCAAGCCACCATGAACGGGAGCTTACTATCTGCTGTAGGAGCATTGAGGTGGGCGTACAACAAGGAGAGCAGCCCAGTCGCCAATGGCCTATAGATGATAAAAGCTTCATAGAAAGTCGGCTTCGGGATCTGGGATACGGCAACCTGGGACCTTATGAAAGAAAAAATCTGATAGGCTCTAAACACCTCGGTGGGGGGTAAGTCTAGTCTGTTAGTCAGAGAGGTGAGAGTGTGGAAAGAACGGTTGTCTATAAAGTCATGTACCTTAGTCAGTTTCCTGTCAATCCACCATTGAAAAGTCTGTCGAGAGAGCCCAGGAGGAAAAAGATGGTTAGAAAATATAGGGGTCATAGGGATATAGTGAGATTGGAGTTTGAATTTAAAGCGAACCTGACGCCAGAGTGCAAGCGAATACAGGACCATGCGAGCAGAGCTGGGGACTTTACAAGCTACCGGACCGGTGCTCCACATTAGGGCTTCATAGGAAAGTGGTGACAGTAAGGCATTCTCCAGCCGTGTCCACCTGGGTGCCCCGGGCCCGGTATTAACCAGTGCCAATTGGGCCAGTCTCGCAGAATAATAATATTTGAGGAAGTGAGGTACAGATAAACCTCCTACCCTTTTATGATAATGCATGAGTGCCCGGGAAATACGGGACCGCTTACCTGCCCAAATATAAGTAAATGTATCGCGTTGTAACGCCTCTAGTTCCCTACGCACGATGGGTATGGGCAGTGTGCGAAAAATATATAAAAGTTTAGGCAAAATTACCATTTTTACAACATTCACTCTGCCCAGCCATGACACGTAGGGAAAGGCCCAGCGACTCAAATCTGATCTAATAGATTGGAATACCCGGGGATAGTTAGCTCTGTACAAGGAGCGCAGGGTCGGGGTTAGGGTTATGCCAAGATAGGGTAACCCCTCCGTGGAATCACGGAAACGAAAAGTGAGTGATATAGATTGTCTGACAGGAGGGGGAACCCCACAATACATTATTTCTGACTTTGTTACATTAACCCGGAGGCCAGAGTGGACGGCAAAGCAATCTAGCACCTGGAGGAGGTTGGGAAGGGAGACAAGAGGGTTAGTCAGTGTCAACAGGAGATCATCTGCAAACAAGTTCACCTTATATGTCGAGGTGCCCACTGTCATGCCTGTAATATCAGGGTGCTCCCTGATCAATTGGGCTAACGGCTCCATCACGAGTGCAAAAAGGGCTGGTGACAGTGGGCATCCCTGCCGAGTCCCTCGTCTCACTGATATCGGGCACGGGTCAGTAGTGGGCAATTTTAAATAGGCAGTTGGGGTAGAGTATAGTTTGGAAAGGACATGTATGAATGGGCCTGCAAATCCAAATCTAGTGAGTGTGGCAAACAGATAGTCCCAAGAGACGCAATCAAATGCCTTCTCTATATCAAAGGCCAGAATTACCAAAGGTGTCGAGGAAGTTTCAGCTAGGTGCATCTGGTCCAGGACTTTCCTAATGTTATCAGGTGCCTGTCTACCAGGTAAAAAACCTACCTGGTCCTGATGGACTAGGCCGGGGAGGTAGGGATTGAGTCGTGCCACCAAGATGGATGCCAAGAGTTTGACATCCACATTGAGGAGCGATATAGGTCGGTAATTTACTACACTCAGAAGGTCCCTGTTCGGTTTGGGGAGAACCGTCACCATTGCGTCAAGGAATTCCCTCGGTGGATCCGTACCAGAGCGGAGGTCATTAAAGAAGTGCAAGAGATGAGGGGCTAAACTAGTAGCAAACTTCTTATAGTAGGAGGCTGTAAAGCCGTCCGGTCCAGGAGATTTGCCCTGTTTAGCACGGGAGATAGCGCTCAGCACCTCCTCCAGAGTAAATGGAGCATTCAAAGCTTCCCTGGCGTCAGGGGAAAGGGTTGGAAGGGAAACAGAATCTAAGAAAGAGGAAAGGGAAGAGGGGTCTGGTCGGTCAGTGTCCGTCGCAGTATAAAGTCGTGTATAGTACGTGTGAAAGGCATCGTAAATTTTGTCCGGGTGCGAAGTCCGGAGACCAGGTCGCAGCTGTAAGCTATGGACTCTATTAAAAGACACCGTTTTACGTAACATTGCTGCCAAGAGTCTGTCAGGCTTATTGGCAAATTTATAATATGTAGCTTTAGTCCATCGTATTGCCTTCTCCACTTTAGTAGAGAGAAGGGCGTCTAGTTGCGACCTGGTCTCCCTCAATGCCTGGAAAAGGTAGGGAGAGGGGTCCTGTTGGTGCGCATAAGTCAGTCTTTGTAATTTTGCCTCCAATGCTGTCTGCTGGTTAGTACGGTCCCTCTTGATGCCACTAGCCAAAGCAATGATCCGGCCCCTCATATAAGATTTGTGTGCCAGCCACGTCCAAGAGGGCGCCGAGGTGGGTCCAGCATTGGAGACAAAATAAGTAGTCAGATCATCCTGCAGTTGACGCTGTACTCTAGGCATGGTAAGCAATGCCTCGTTCAATCTCCACCGAAATGGGTAAGTGGACCGAGGCTGGAAATCGAAGGAGGCATGCACCATGTCATAATCAGACCAGGTTGACGGGATATGACGTGCATAAAGAAGATGAGGTAGAATGTTAGTGGTGGTCAACACCCAATCAATTCTAGAATAATTTTTGTGCATAGGAGAGTAATAAGTGTAACCCCTGGAAATCCCGTTATGCTCTCTCCATACATCAGCTAATGAGAGCGTAGCAAAAAGGTTCTGTAACCATTTCTGTTGGGAGCCTGATCTTCGAAGCGGGGTCTGTGAGGATCGGTCGAGTCGTCCATTATAAACCATATTAAAGTCACCTGCCCAAATCAGCTCGTCAAAGACCAGGCTCCCAAGTTTCTTGCACAACATACCAAAAAATGTTAAAGGTCTATCCGTAGGGGAGTAAGAATTTACTATACATAAAGTTCTGCCATAGAGCGAACCCAACAGGATCAGATATCTCCCCCCTGTATCCTTATATTGTGACTCAATAGTATATGGGAAGGAATTGTGGAACAAGATCATCACTCCCCTACATTTGGACTGAAAAGAGGAGGTATAGGAACGAGTGTAGGAGCGGTGGTAAAAGGCGGGGGTAGAAGTCGTGGAAAAATGTCTCCTGGAGGCATATCACCTCAGGGCGATGTTTAGTATAGTCCATGAACGCCTTCCTCCTTTTCACAGGAGAGTTAAGTCCCCTGACATTGTGTGATAGCAATTTAACCATGACTAACTATGAATAGAGTGCTAAGTAGTACGTTACCCCCGGCCCACACAGCAGTATACTCAAAAGCATCAAGACTGGTCGCCGCCGCCGCCACATCAGCCAATCTGCAGCAAAGTGAACCATCACTGTAGCTAAAAACAAAAAAGGAACATAAAAAAACAAAACATTAGGACTGCATTTGGGGCAGTCCGTTGAACAGGAAAGGTGGACAGGGTTAATAGAGCGCCCGCCGTACTTCCTGACCCTGTGTACAGGGATGAAGAGGCACAATAGTCAGTCCACGGTATCGCCATCGGTGCTATGAGTCCCAGGAACAACAGTCTTAAGAAACAAAACCAGTCCTCCAAAAATAGAGCTTCTCAGTCTAGGGTGCAAGTAAGGCGTCCGCTTGAGCAATTCCAGCGTCTCACACAACAACAAAGTAGTCCTGCAGGTGAAAAGTGGGTCACCCAGCCCAATAGAGAGATCTCAGGGAGGGGAACAGGTCAGCGGGGAGATGTCCAGGCTGCCCGCGTGTGCCGAGGTGATTTGTTGCCCCCCCCCCCCCGACCGCGGTCCACACACGATCCACACGTTTAGCTCGTTGAGGCTGGGGGGGGAGACCCGACAGCACAATGCGCTCCAGGCTCAGCGCTTCTTTCGCTTCGGATAAGGTGCGCACAGTATGTGTGCGATTATTGACCCGGAAAACCAGGGAGAACGGGAATCCCCATCGGTAACGGACCCCCTCCCTCTGAAGTGCAAGTGTCACTGGGCGAAAGTCCCGGCGTTTAGCCAAAGTGGAAGGAGCTAAGTCAGAATATATGCGTACCGATTCTGGAACCCCCGGGAGAGATGGAGTGTTTCTAGCCGCCTGGAGTAGGGTGTCTCTCACCTCGGCATAATGTAGTTTCAGGATCACATCACGAGGTAAGTCCGGGTTCTTTGGGCGCGCCAAGGCCCTGTGGATCCGATCGAAGCGGAGCATCTCCGGTTCCAGTTGAGGAGCAAGGGCGTAGAACAGGGCAGAGATCGCCTTTGATATATCAGTCACCTCCTCTGGTAGCCTGCGGATCCTGAGGTTGGCCCTTCTAGAGCGGTTTTCAAGGTCCTCGAGTTTCAGCTCGAGGGCCTGCAGCTGTTCGGTGTGATCCTCGATCTCGCGGCGATCCGTCTGCGCAGCCTCCGCGAGGTCATCAATACGGGTCTCGGTGTCCGCCACCCTCTGGCCCAGATCTCGTAACTGTGAAGAGAGGTCAGTAACCGCCTTGGCAAGCTCCGTCTGGAAAAGCTTCTTAATAGTTTGGAACATGGCCGTAGGTGAGAGAGCTGCGGCATCATGGGACTCGTCCTCGGAATTCTCAGTAGGCGAGTCACTGTGGGAGGCCGCCATCTTAGAGCGCGAGGTCGCTCGGAAGACATCCGGGATAGACTGGGATAGCCTTTGGGAGTGCGCCTTCCGACCTTTGTGCTGGGATCGTGGCATATTCCCCCTGCAGAAGGAGCCGTTCCCGGTGCAAATGTGCCTATAATAGGCGCTTACAGAGGCTAAAACACCGCGGTCGGCACGGAGCTCACACTACTTCTGTCCTTCCTCGTGAGCCGCGCGCATGCTATTCTAACCCCTCCCTCCGCTCCACTCCAGGTACATTTATAATTCCCACCTCTCTATCTACAATATCTTCCCCCTCTATGTTGTAGGTTCCCTCCCCCCCAGTTCCTAGTTTAAACACTCCTCCACCCTTCTAGCCATCTTCTCCCCAAGCACAGCTGCACCCTCCCCATTGAGGTGCAGCCCATCCCTATGGTAGAGCCGGTAACCGACAGCGAAGTCGGCCCAGTTCTCCATGAACCCAAACCCCTCCTTCCTACACCAGCTTCTGAGCCACTTGTTTACCTCCCTAATCTCCTGCTGCCTCTCTGGTGTGGCTCATGGTACAGGTAATATTTCAGAAAATATTACCTTGGAGGTCCTTGCCTTAAGCTTGTGGCCTAAGTCCCTGAAATAATTTTTAAGGACACTCCACCTACCTCTTACTTTGTCATTGGTGCCAATATGTACCATGACTGCTGGGTCCTCTCCAGCCCCACCCAGCAACCTGTCAACCCGATCCGCGATGCGCCGAACTCGAGCGCCAGGAAGACAACACACTGTTCGGCGATCCCGGTCTTTGTGACAGATCGGCCTCTCTGTCCCCCTAATAATTGAGTCCCCCACTACCAGTACCTGTCTAGCCTGCCCTGCACTGCTCCCTCCCTCCTTACTGGAGCAGCCCCCCTCCCCCCTGGAGGTCAGAGGCAGAGTCCTGCTGCAGTACTGCTAGCTCTGGAATGGCATCCCCTCATCTGCCAAACGGACAAACTTGTTGGGGTGTGCCAGTTCAGGACTAGCCTCCCTGACACTCTTCCCTCTACCCTGTTTTCTAACTATAACCCAGCTAACTGCCTGACTGTCCTGCACCTCCGTCCCACTATCCTCCCCCACCTCTATCCCAGAGAGTACTTGCTCAGTGAGCAGGAGACTCCTCTCCCTGTTTTCACTGCATCTCAGTGTTGCCAACTGCTCCTCTAGATCCAGGATCTGGGCTTCCAAATGAACAACTCGCACACACCCTGCACAACAATATGCACCCTCAAACTGCTGTTCAGATTGCATACATTGAGCAGGATGTACACCTGACTGCATGGAGGCCATCTAATTATGGGGATTTCACACATTTATCGCCAACAACAGACAATAAATATTACAAATTAATTCTCTGTAGTCCTTGTGAGTTAAAGCCTCTACAGTGTAAGGCTGGGTTTACACTACGTTTTCTCCCATACGGGAGCGCATACGGCAGGGGGGAGCTAAAAGCTTGCGCTCCCGTATGTCACCGTATGCGCTCCCGTATGTCATTCATTTCAATGAGCCGACCGGAGTGAAACTTTCGGTCCGGTCGGCTCATTTTTGCGCCGTATGCGCTTTTACAACCGGACCTAAAACCGTGGTTGACCACAGTTTTAGGTCCGGTTGTAAAAGCGCATACGGCGCAAAAATGAGCCGACCGGACCGAACGTTTCACTCCGGTCGGCTCATTGAAATGAATGACATACGGGAGCGCATACGGTGACATACGGGAGCGCGAGCTTTTAGCTCCCCCCTGCCGTATGCGCTCCCGTATGGGAGAAAACGTAGTTGTGAACCCAGCCTAAGTAAAGTAACACTCACAGCGATCTCAAAACTCCTGATTTCAAAAACTCTCAGAATTATAACTCTTTGCAATACCACACTTTGCAAAGCCCACTCACAGACAGAGCTCGCTCACACGGAGTCCCAAGCTAAGATTTATACACCTGTGTGTGACTACCCCTCCCCCTAGAGGTAGACTGAAGAAAAGAAAAAAAAAAGTTAAAGGTCAGAAGACTGTTTAGATTCTAGCAGTGGTCCCTTATGTGAAACTTTACTCACAATTCACTCCGCACAGCAGATAATCACTCCATACAGCAGAGATATTTCAGAATTATAACTCTCTTAGCATTACCACTCTTTGCAAAGCCCACTCACAGACAGAGCTGTTTTTAGGGTACATTCACAAAGGCGGGTTTACGGGGAGTTTGAGCTGGGAGTTTGAGCTGTGGCGGAAAATTTGCCGCATCTCAAACTTGCAGCAGAAAACTAGCTGTAAACCCGCCCATGTGAGTGTACCCTGTACATTCACATTGGAGGGGGGGGTGGGGGGTTGGAGGAGACCTTCAGCTGTTGCAAAACTACAACTCCCAGCATGCACTGAAAGACCATACATTCTGGGAGTTGTAGTTATGCAACAGCTGGATGCACATTGGTTGCGAAACACAGAGTTTGTTACTTAACTCAGTGTTTGGCAGCAAGTGTGCCTCCAGCTGTTGCAAAACTAAAACTCCCAGCATGTACAGTCTCTTAGTACATGCTGGGAGTTTTATTTTTGCAACAGCTGGAGGCACACTGGTTGCAAAACACTGAGTTAGGTAACAAACTCGATTTCGCAACCAACGTGTCTCCAGCTGTTGCAAAACTGCAACAATCAGCATGCATTGACAGCCGAAGGGCATGCTGAGAGTTGTAGTTTTGCAACAGCTGGAGGCACACTTCTACAACTCCAGCATGCCCTTTGGTAGTGCCTGATGAAGCGCATATGCGCGAAACGCGTTGCATACTGGGAATAAACGTATTGTTGTCCTGAGACTTGCCTGGTCCTTCAGCGCCTGAGCTCCACCCTTCCTTGGAGGTGATTGTGTTTTTTTTCTTGTGCCTAATTTGTGGAGCGGCAGCAGTGGATCACCATATACACCCTTATCCATGTTGTGCTGGCTTATGCACAACTTGTTTTGGTAAGCGCTACTTTACATTGAGCGTTTTGTATGATCTGGCGTTATTACACTATGGAGCGCTCCTTTTTTGTCTTTTTCTAGTCTTTGGTAGTCTGTGCATGTTGGGAATTGTAGTTATTCAACAGCTGGCTGGATGCACACTTTTTCATAGAAAAAAATGTGCCTCCAGCTATTGCATAACTACAACCCCCAGCATGCACAGACTACCAAAGGGCATGCTGGTAGTTGTAGTTGGAACTCCAGCTGTTGCAAAACTTCAACTCCCAGCATGCCCTTTGGCTTTGCATGCTGAGAGTTGTTGCTAAGCAACAGCAGGAGGTAAACAGGCCTCACCTCCTGCTGTATCCTGCCGCCGGGACCGCCGCTTTTGTTGCCACCGATCCTGCTGCTCCTGTCGCCGCCACCGCTGGACCAGGGCAAGGTAAGAGACCCCCGCCGGCCCCGATCGCCGCCATGATCGCCGTCCCGATCACAGCCCAGCAGGGCCATGATTGGTTGGTTGTTCCGACCGATCAATCACATGATCGTGAGGCGGCACCCGTGCCACCTCACTCCTGCTGGGTAAGGGTGAATGGGGCTGTCTCGGACAGCCCCATTCACCCTTTTTTTCCGGGTCACCAGAGACCCGATTGACCCGGAGTAGCCACAAATCGCTGGTCTGAATTGACCTGCGATTTGCGGAGATTGACGATATGGGGGGACCTCAGGACCCCCTGGGCGATATGCCGGGATGCCTGCTGCGAGCGGCAGGGGCCGGAAGAACGCAGGGCGTACCCATATGCCCTGAGTCCTTAAAGGGGTTATCCAGGAAAAAAACTTTTTTTATATATCAACTCGCTCCAGAAAGTTAAACAGGTTTGTAAATTACTTCTATAAAAAAAATCTTCATCCTTTCAGTACTTATGAGCTTGTGAAGTTGAGTTGTTCTTTTCTGTCTAAGTGCTCTCTGATGAAACGTGTCTCGGGAACCGCCCAATTTAGAAGCAAATCCCCATAGCAAACCTATTCTACTCTGTGAAATTCCCAAGACAGAGATGTCAGCAGAGAGCATTGTTGCCAGACAGAAAACAACAACTCAACTTCAGCAGCTGATAATTATTGTAAGGATTAATATTTTTTTATAGGAATAATTTACAAATCTATTTAACTTTTTGGAGCCAGTTGATATAAAAAAATTTTTTTTTCCTGGAATACCCCTTAACTCTTAAGGAGTGAGCCCTTTTTCACCTTAAAGGGGTTCTCCGGTGGTCAACGTGTTTTTCCGTTTGTGACTTACCCTATTTGTTTTGTTTCATTTCTATTCTTGTTGTTTAGCCTACTCTATTTTCGTTCTTTTTTGTCTTTTTATCCCCCACTTTGTTTTCCTATCTTTGCTTCTGTTTCTTGCTGTGCTGAAAACTACAAATCCCAGCATGCCACATTCCTTGCTGGTCTGGGGCGGCTCCTTTTTTATTTTTTTGTTTGTTTGTTCCGCCCTTTACCCATCCTACTATTTTCCCGGGTCGGCCCCCTTATACACAGCAAACTAATATAATCAGCCCTGGTTGGGATACACTGTCATACACACACAAAAGGGACTACAACTCCCAGCATGTGTCATTCGGGAGGCTTCAGTCTGTGGTATAACACCAGCATGCTGCATCTGTAGTCTCGTGTGGTGAATTACAAACCCCAGCTCTGTAAGGCATACACCAGTGTTTCCCAACCAGGGTGCCTCCAGGTGTTGCAAAACTACAACTCCCAGCATGCCCTGACAGCCTTTGGGCATGCTAGGAGTTGTAGTTTTGCAACAGCTGGAGGCACACTGGTTGGGAAACACTGGTGTAACATGATGTGTATGCTGAATAGGCTATAACAGTGTTTCCCAACCAGTGTGCCTCCAGCTGTTGCAAATCTACAACTCCCAGCATGCGCAAAGTATGTCAGGGCATGCTGGGAGTTGTAGTTTTGCAACAGCTGGAGGCACACTGGTTTGTAAACACTAGCATACACACACACACACAACAGGGACTATAACTCCCAGCATGTGTCATTTAGGAGTCACCCCCCCCTCCCCCTTCACATTTAGAGATCATTCCCAGTATGAGATTTATTCCCCTGCAGTCCATACATCCCCAGCCCGTGCACCCTGTTATCCTCCCCTTCAGATAACACACTCCTCTTCTCTGTGTTTCTTTTCCTGTGCAGACCTGCGCCCTTAGAATACAGAGCGGGGGGAGGGGAGGTGAGGAGCTGTGTACTCAGCTGGATGAGATGAGGGGGCATGGCTTATTTCTCTCATGCAGACAGAGAAAAAAAATGCTATGACATCTTGTCCACAACAGACTCAGAACTGTGGACAACAGTAAAAGAAAACCCTCTGAACTACAGAACTTCCTGCCCAACAAACAGGTAAGAAAAACACATACATGCTGCCAAAACATTTAACACATGTATATTGCAAAAAAACAAAACTTACAAAGAAGATGCCAGATAGTCAAAAAAATTAACCACCGGAATACCCCTTTAAGGACTCAGCCCTTTTTTGCAATTCTGACCACTATCACTTTATGCATTAATAACTCTGGGATGTTTTTACCGATTATTCTGATTCCG
This sequence comes from Hyla sarda, assembly GCF_029499605.1. Lineage (NCBI taxonomy): Eukaryota > Metazoa > Chordata > Amphibia > Anura > Hylidae > Hyla > Hyla sarda. Next base: position 123,037,240 of record NC_079193.1, read on the forward strand.
AGATTGTTTTTTCGTGACATATTTTACTTTATGATAGTGGTAAATTTTCATCATTACTTGCATCCTTTCTTGGTGAAAAATCCCAAAATTTCATGAAAATTTAGAAAATTTTACATTTTTCTAACTTTGAAACTCTCTGCTTGTGAGGAAAATGGATATTACAAATAAATTATATATTGATTCACATATACAATATGTCTACTTTATATTTGCATCATAAAGTTGACATGTTTTTACTTTTGGAAGACATCAGAGGACTTCAAAATTCAGCAGCAATTTTCCACAAAATTTTCAAAATCAGAATTTTTCATAGACCAGTTCAGTTTTGAAGTGGATTTGAGGGGTTGTCTTCTTAGATATACATCGTAAATGACCCCATTATAAAAACTGCAACCCCCAATGTATTCAAAATGACATTCAGAAAGTGTGTTAACCCTTTATTCACAGGAATAGCAGCAAGGTAAAGGAGAAAATTCAAAATTTTCATTTTTTACACTCGCATGTTCTTGTAGACCCAGTTTTAGAAATTTTACACGGGGTAAAAGGAGAAACCCCCCCCCCCCCCCCCAAAAAAAAATTTTTTACCCAATTTCTCTCAAGTAAGGAAATACCTCATATGTGGATGTCAAGTGCTCTGTGGTTGCACTACAAGGCTCAGAAGGAAAGGAGCCACAATGGAATTTTGGAGAGTGAGTTTTTCTGAAATGGTTTTTGGGTGGTATGTCACATTTAGGAAGCCCCTATGGTGCAAGAACAGCAGAAAACCCCCCACATGGCATGCTATTTTGGAAACTACACCCCTCAAGGAACGTAACAAGGGGTCCACTGAGCCTTAACACCTCACAGGTGTTTGATGATTTTTCGTTAAAGTCGGATGTGTAAATACATTTTTTTTTTCACTAAAATGCTGGTTTTCCCCCAAATTTTACATTTTTACAAGGGGTTATAGGAGAAAATGCCCCCCAAAATTTGTAACCCCATCTCTTCTGAGTATGGAAATACCCCATGTGTGGACGTCAAGTGCTCTGCTGGCGCACTACAATGCTCAGAAGAGGAGGAGTCACATTTTGCTTTTGGAAAGCAAATTTTGCTGAAATAGTTTTTGGGGGGCATGTCACATTTAGGAAGCCCCTACGGTGCCAGAAAAGCAAAAAACAAAAACACATGGCATACTGTTTTGGAAGCTACACCCCTCAAGGAACGTAACAAGGGGTACAGTGAGCCTTAAAGGAGTACTCCGGTGCACACTTTTTTCATTGTATCCCGTCCGGGCTGCAAAATAAAAGGAAACACACTTTATCTTACCTGCCAACGAGCCCCCGGAGCTCCGGTACACTCCGGTACAGGTGTTCGGTCCCCAGGCTGTATTCTTCTTACTTCCTGTTAGCCCAGCACGTCACACGGAGCTTCAGCCTATCACTGGCCGAGGCAGGACATCGCTGCGGCCGGTGATAGGCTAAAGCTCCATGTGACGTGCCGGGCTAACAGGAAGTAAGAAGAATACAGCCCGGGGACCAAACACCTGTACCGGAGCTCCGGGGGCTCGTTGGCAGGTAAGATAAAGTGTGTTTTCTTTTATTTTGCAGCCCGGACGGGATACAATGAAAAAAGTGTGCACCGGAGTACTCCTTTAACCTCTTAAGGACCCAGGATGTATGAGTACGTCCTGGGTCCCGGTCCTGCGACATAACGCGGGGTCACACGGTGACCCCGCATCATATCGCGGCGAGCCCGGCGTCATAGTGAAGCCGGGACCCGCCTCTAATAGCGCGCGGCACTGATCGTGGTGCCGCGCGCTATTAACCCTTTAGCCGCGCGCTCAAAGCTGAGCCACGCGGCTAAAAGTGAAAGTAAAAAGTGCCGGTTAGCTCAGGGAGCTGTTCGGGATCCCGAACAGCTGTAGCACAGGAGGAAGGTCTCTTACCTTCCTTCCTGCAGTCCGATCGCCGAATGAATGCTTCAAGCCTGAGATCCAGGCTTGAGCATTCAATCGCCGAAAACACTGATGCATTCCTATGGAGATGAATCAATCAGTGTTAAAGATCAGTTAATGCAATGTTATAGCCCCCTATAGGAGCTATAATATTGCATTAAAAAAGTGTAAAAAATTCATTAACCCTTTCAATTATCCCTTCCCCTAATAAAAGTTTGAATCACCCAGCATTTCCAAGAATAAAAAAGTGTAAATAAAAATAAACATATGTGGTATCGCCACGTGCGGAAATGTCCGAATTATAAAAATATATCGCTTTTTAACCGCACGTTCAATGGCGTACGCGCAAAAAAATTCCAAAGTCCAAAATAGCGCATTTTTTATCACTTTTTATACCACAAAAAAGTGAATAAAAAGTGATCAAAAAGTCTGATCAGAACAAAAATGGTACCGCTAAAAACTTCAGATCACGGCGCAAAAAATGAGCCCTCATAGCGCCCTGAACACAGAAAAATAAAAAAGTTATAGGGGTCAGAAGGTGACCATTTTAAACGTATAAATTTTCCTGCATTTATTCATGATTTTTTTCTGAAGTGATACAAAATCAAACCTATACAAGTAGGGTATCATTTTAACCGTATGGACCTACAGAATAAAGATATGGTATCATTTTTGAAGAAAAATGTACTGCGTAAAAACGGAAGCCCCCCAAAACTTACAAAATAGTGTTTTTTCATCAATTTTGTCGCACATTGATTTTTTTCCCCGTTTCACCGTAGATTTTGGGGTAAAATGACTAATGTCATTACAAAGTAGAATTAGTGACGCAAAAAATAAGCCATCATATAGAATTTTAGGTGAAAATTTTAGAGTTATGATTTTTTAAAGTTAAGGAGGAAAAATTTAAAATGAAAAAATGGAAAAAGCCTGGGTCCTTAAGGGGTTAAAGGACAACTGCAGTGCAATATACACTTAAACTCCTATCTACAAGATAGGGCATAAGTGTTTTATCGCGGGGGGGGGTCCGACCGCTGGGACCCCCCGAGATCTCCCTAACGGGGCGCCACCATTAGCGCTCATAGTGAGTGCTAGGGGCGCATAGCGTCGACCTAGAGGTCGACGGTGAAGCCCCGTTTCCTCCCCGTCCCCATACAGTTCTATGGGGGAGCCGGGGAGGCACGAACGCTGCCTCTCCCATAGAGATTCATGGAGGAGGTGTGCCAGCCGCAACGTCATGCGGCGGCAGGCACGCCCCCTGCACGGGACAGCCGCGGTCCCGTACAGGAGATCATGGGGGGTCCCACCGGTTGGACACCCCGCGATCATACACTTATCCCCTATCTTGTAGATAGGGGATAAGTGTATATTGCGCTGCAGTTGTCCTTTAACACCCCACAGGTGCTTGACAAATTTCCGCTAAAGTTGGAAGTGAAAATGGAAAATAAGATTTTTTTCACTAAAATGCTGGTGTTACCCCAAATTTTTCATTTTCACAAGGGGTAATTGGAGAAAAAGCCTCCCAAAATTTGTAACCCCATTTCTTCTGAGTATGGAAATACCCCATATGTGGATGTAAAGTGCTCTGCGGGCGAACTACAATGCTCAGAAGAGAAGGAGCATTATTGAGCATTTGGTGAGAGAATTTGGTTGGAATAGAAGTGGGGGGGGGGGCATGTGTGTTTACAAAGCCCCCCCCCCCCCACCCTGTGGTGCCAGAACAGTGGACCCCCCCCCCCTTTGGAAACTACACCCCTCACAGAATTTAATAAGGGTGCAATGAACATTTACACCCCACTGGCGTTTCACAGATCTTTGGAACAGTGGGCTGTGCAAATGAAAAATAAAATTTTTCATTTTCACGGACCACTGTTTCAAAAAATCTGTCAGACACCTGTTTGGCGTAAATGCTCACTGTACCCCTAATTACATTACATGAGGGGTGTAGTTTCCAAAATGGGGTCACATGTGAGGGGGGGGGGGTCCACTGTTCTGGCACTATGGGGGTTTGTAAACACACATGGCCTTCAATTTCAGACACCTTCTCTTTCCAAAATCCCAATGGCGCTCCTTCTCTTCTGAGCATTGTAGTGCACCCGCAGACTACTTTACATCCACATATGGGGTATGTACTTACTCAGAAGAAATGGGGTTGCAAATTTTGGGGGTCTTTTTTTCCTATTCCCCCTTGTGAAAATGAAAAATGTAGGGTAACATTTTAGTGAAAAACTTTTTATTTTTTTTATTTTCACATCCAACTTTAACGAAAATTTTTCAAACACCTGTGGGTGTTAAGGCTCACTATACACCTTGTTACATTACATGAGGGGTGTAGTTTCCAAAATGGGGTCACGTGGGGGGTCCGTTGTTCTGGCACTATAGGGGCTTTGTAAACACACGTGGCCTTCAATTCCGGACAAATTTTCTCTTCAAAATCCCAATGGCGCTCCTTCTCTTCTGAGCATTGTAGTTCGCTCGCAGAGCACTTTACATCCACATATGGGGTATTTCCATACTCAGAAGAAATGGGTTACACATTTGGGGGGGCTTTTTTCCTATTTTCCCTTGTGAAAATGAAAAATTTAGGGTAACACCCGCATTTTAGTGAAAAACATATATTTTTTTAATTTTCCCATCCAATTTTAATGAAAATTCATCAAAAACCTGTGGGGTATTAAGGCTCACTATACCCCTTGTTACGTTCTGTGAGGGGTATAGTTTCCAAAATGGGGTCACATGTGGGTATTTATTTTTTTGCGTTTATGTCAGAACCGCTGTAAAATCAGCCACCCCTGTGCAAATCACCAATTTAGGCCTCAAATGTACATAGTGCGCTCTCACTCCTGAGCCTTGTTGTGCGCCCGCAGAGCATATTACACCAACACATATGGGGTATTTCCGTACTCAGGAGAAATTGCGTTACAAGTTTTGGGGGTCTTTTTTTCCTTTTACCGCTTGGTAAAGTGAAAAGTATGGGGCAAAACCAGCATTTTAGTGTAAAAATGTTTATTTTTTTACACTAACAGGCTGGTATAGCCCCCAACTTTTCCTTTTCATGAGGGGTAAAAGGAGGAAAAACCCCCCAAAATTTGTAGTGCAATTTCTCCCGAGTACGAAAATACCCCATATGTGGCCCTAAACTGTTTCCTTGAAATATGACAGGGCTCCGAAGCGATAGTGCCACGCGCATTTGAGGACTAAATTAGGAATTACATAGGGGTGGACATTGGGGTATTCTACGCCAGTGATTCCCAAACAGGGTGCCTCCAGCTGTTGCTAAACTCCCAGCATGCCTGGACAGTCAGTGGCTGTCCAGAAATGCTGGGAGTTGTTGTTTTGCAACAGCTGGAGGCTCCTTTTTGGAAACACTGGCGTACAATACGTTTTTCATTTTTATTGGGGGGGGGGGACAATGTAAGGGGGTGTTTATGTAGTGTTTTACCCTTTATTTTGGGTTAGTGTAGTGTTTTTAGGGTACATTCGCACTGGCGTGTTACGGTGAGTTTCCCGCTAGGAGTTTGCACTGAGGCCAAAAATTTGACGCAGCCCAAACTTGAAGCAGGAAACTTACTGTAAACCTGCCTGTGTGAATGTACCCTGTACATTCAGATGGGGGGGGCAAACTTCCAGCTGTTTCAAAACTACAACTCCCAGCATGCACTGACAGACCATGCATGCTGGGAGTTGTACTTTTGCAACAGCTGGAGGCACACTGGTTGGAAAACCTTTAGTTAGGTTCTGTTACCTAACTCAATATTTTCCAACCAGTGTGCCTGCAGCTATTGCAAAACTACAACTCTCAGCATGTACTGATCACCGAAGGGCATGCTGGGAGATGTAGTTATGCAACAGCTGGAGGTATGCAACTACAACTCCCAGCATGCCGAGACAGCTGTTTGCTATTTGGGCATGCTGGGATTTGCAGTTTTGCAACATCTGAAGGTCTACAGTTTATAGACCACTGCACAGTGAAAGCCAAACTGTGGCCCTCCAGATGTTGCAAAACTACAAATCCCAAACAGCTGTTTGGGCATGCTAGGAGTTGTAGTTTTGCAAGTCTGGAGGGCTACAGTGTAGAGGCAACTGTATAGTGGTCTCAGACTGTAGCCCTCCAGATGTTGCAAAACTACATATTCCAGCATGCCCAAACAGCTGTATGGGCATGCTGGGCAACTTACCGGCTTCCGTAGGATTCAGTGAGCCGTCCTCTTCTGCTGCACGACATCGCCGCCCGCCGATCACCGTCGCCCGCTGCCTCCGGACGGGTAAGTGGATCTTTTGCCGTCGTTCCTCTTCGGTTTCCCCGTCCTGCCCCGCCTATTGTGGGTGGGCAGGACGGGGAAAAAGAGAGTTAACCCCCCGCCCCCGATCTGCTATTGGTCGACGCTTCTGATGACCAATAGCAGGGATAGGAGGGGTGGCACCCCTGCCACCTCACTCCTATCCCTTCAGGGGGATCGTAGGTGTCTTAGACAACCGCGATCCCCCTTATATACCGGGTCACCATAGACCTGTATGACCCGGAAAAGGCGAAAATCACAAGTGTGGTGACCCCTCTGGGCATTTGTGCGGGGTGCCTGCTGATAGATATCAGCAGTCACCCTGTTCCAGTCCCCGCGCGGCGGGGACCGAAATTCCCATGGGCGTATGGATACGCCCTGGGTCCTTAAGTACCAGAAAATCAGGGCGTATCCATACGCCCTAGGTCCTTAAGGGGTACTCCACTGAAAAACATGTTGTTGTTTTTTTAAATCAACAGATGACAGAAAGTTAAACAGATTTGTAAATGGTGTCTATTAAAAAAAAAATCTTAATCCTTCTAGTACTTATAAGCTTCTGTATGCTCCACAGGAAGTTAGTTTCTTTTTGAATTTCCTTTCTGCCTGACCACAGTGCTCTCTGCTGACACCTCTGTCCATATCAGGAACTGTTAAGAGCAGGATAGGTTTGCTATGAGGATTTTTTCCTACTCTGGACAGTTCCTAAAATGGACAGAGGTGTCAGCAGAGAGCACTGTGGTCAGACAGAAAGGAAATTCAAAAAGAAAAGAACTTCCTGTTGAGCATACAGAAGCTTATAAGTACTAGAAGGATTAAGATTTTTTTTAATAGAAGTAATTTACAAATCTGTTTAACTTTCTGTCATCAGTTGATTTAAAATGTTTTTTCCAGTGGAGTACCTCTTTAACCCCCTTCCTAAATAAAAGTTTGAATCACCCCCCCTTTTCTCATTTAACCCCTTAAAGGGGTATTCCAGGAAAAAACTTTTTTATATAAACTGGCTCCAGAAAGTTAAACAGATTTGTAAATTACTTCTATTAAAAAATCTTAATCCTTTCAATAATTATCAGCTGCTGAAGTTGAGTTGTTGTTTTCTGTCTGGCAACATAGCTCTCTGTGCAGTTCCCTAGACAAGCAGAGATGTCAGCAGAGTTGAAGAGGTTTGCTATGGAGATTTGCTTCTAAAGTGGGCGTTTCCCGAGACACGTGTCATCAGAGAGCACTTAGACCGAAAAGAACAACTCAATCCTTTCAGTACTTATGAGCTGCTGAAGTTAAGATGTGTTTAATAGAAGTAATTTACAAATCTGTTTAATTTTCTGGAGTCAGTTGATATATAAACCCCTTTAACCCCTTAAGGACGCAGCCCATTTGGGCCTTAAGGACACAGAAAATTTTATTTTTACATTTTCATTTTTTCCTCCTCGCCTTCAAAAAATCATAGCTCTTTTATATTTTCATACACAGACTAGTATGAGGGCTTGTTTTTTGCGCGACCAGTTGTCCGTTGAAATGCCATCACTCACTTTACCATAGAATGTATGTCGCAACCAAAAAAATACTATTTGTGTGGGGAAATTAAAAAGAAAACGGCAATTTTGCTTATTTTGGAAGGTTTCGTTTTCACGCTGTACAATTTACGGTAAAAAAAAGTGACGTGTTCTTTATTCTTTGGGTCAATACGATTAAAATGATACCCATTATAACATACTTTTCTATTACTGTTGCGCTTAAAAAAAATCACAAACTTTTTAACCAAATTAGTACGTTTAAGATCCCCCTATTTTGAAGACCTATAACTTTTTCAATTTTCGTATAAGCGGCGGTATGAGGGCTCATTTTTTGCGCCGTGATCTGTACTTTTCATTGAAACCATATTTGCTTATATAAAAATTTTAATACATTTCTAATAAAAAATTTTTGGAATAAAATGTTATAAAAAAGCAGCTATTTTTTTTAACGTTCACGCCGTTCACCGTACGGTATCATTAACATTTTATTTTAATAGTTCAGATATTTACCCACGCGGCGATACCAAATATGTATATAAAATATTTTTTTAGACACTTTTTGGGGTTGAAATAGGGAAAATGGGACAATTTACGTTTTTATTGAGGAGGGGGTTTTTCACATTTTTTTACTTTTACTTTATTTTAATAGTCCCCATAGGGGACTATTTATAGCAATCAATCGATGTATAGGACACAGCACTGATCAGCATTATCAGTCATCTTCTGCTCTGGTCTGCGGGAAGGCAGATCAGAGCAGAAGACTCCCGGAAGACATCGGAGGCAGGTGAGGGGACCTGCGTCTGCCGTGCTGCATGATCGGATCACCACGGGCGATCCAATCATACAATTAAGTGACCGCGATGCTGTGATCTGTATTGATCACGGCATCTGAGAGGTTAATGGCAGACATTACCGGCGGGTCCCTGGCTGCGATCAACAGCCGGGACCTGCCGCGCATGATCCGGGCATCGCTCCGATGCCCGCGGTTATGCTTAGGACGTAAATGTACGTCCTGGTGCATTAAGTACCGCATCACCAGGACGTACATTTACGTCCCTCGTCGTTAAGGACTCAGCGTTATTCTTTTTTGCATTTTCATTTTTTCCTCATCACCTTCTAAAAATCATAACGCTTTCAATTTTGCACATAAAATTCCATATGATGGCTTATTTTTTGTGCCACCAATTCTACTTTGCAGTGACATTAGTCATTGTACAAAAAAATCCACGGCGAAACAGAAAAAAAAATAATTGTGCGACAAAATTGAAGAAAATGTCATTTTGTAATTTTTGGGGGCTTCAGTTTCTACGCAGTGCATTTTTCGGTAAAAATTATACCTTATCTTTTATTCTGTAGGTCCATACGGTTAAAATGATATCCTACTTATTTAGGTTTGATTTTGTCGTACTTCTCAAAAAAAAAAAACATAACTACATAACTCATCACCTTCTAAAAATTATAACGCTTTAAATTTTGCACCTAAAAATCCATTTGATGGCTTATCTTTTGTGCCACCAATTCTACTTTGTAAGGACATCAGTCATTTTACCAAAACATTTACGGCGAAATGGGAAAAAAATCATTGTGAAACAAAATAGAAAAAAAAAACATTTCTACGCAGTAAATTTTTCGGTAAAAATGACAACTTCTCTTTATTCTGTAGGACCATACAATTAAAATAATACCCTACTTATGTAGGTTTGATTTTGTCGTACTTCTGGAAAAAATCATAACTACATGCATGAAAATGTATACGTTTAAAATTGTAATTTTCTGACCCCTATAACTTTTTTATTTTTTCACGTATGGGGCGGTATGAGGGCTCATTTTAGCGGTACCATATTTGCATTGATAGGACTTATTGATATAAAAAGTGACCAAGAAATGCACTATTTTGGACTTTCAAATTTTTTTCGCGTATGCCATTGACTGTGTGGTTTTATTAACGATATATTTTTATAATTTGGACATTTCCGCACGCGGCAATACCACATATTTATTTTTATTTACACTTTTTTTTTAAATGGGAAAAGAGGGGTGATGCAAACTTTTATTAGGGAAGGGGTTAAATGATTTTTATTCACTTTTTTTTCCAATGTTAGCTCCCATAGGGGGCTATAACACTGCACACACTGATCTTTTACATTGATCAGTGGTTTCTCATAGGAAACCACTGATCGATGATTCTGCCGCTTGACTGCTCATGCCTGGATCTCAGGCACTGAGCAGTCATTCGGCGATCGGACAGCATAGAGGCAGGTAGGGATCCTCCGGCTGTCTTGTAAGCTGTTCGGGATTCCTCGATTTCGCCGCGGCGATCCCGAACAGCTCCCTGAGCTAACCTGCATGGTTTTACTTTCACTTTAGACACGGCGTTCAACTTTGAACACCGCGTCTAAAGGGTTAAGAGTGTGCGGCACTGCGATTAGTGCTGCACGCTATTAGCCACGGGTCCCGGCCATTGTTAGAGGCCGTGGCCCCACGTAATAGAACGGGAACTGACTCAGGACGTACCGGTACGTCCTGGGTCCTTAACAGGTTAAGAGGTTAAAAAAAAATGTAAACAAAAATAAACATGTGGTATTGCCGCGTGTGTAAATGTCTGAATTATAAAATATCATGTTAATTAAACTGCACGGTCAATGGTGTACATGTAAAATAAAATTCACAATTCCAAAATTGCGTATTTTTGGTCACTTTTGTATACCTTAAAACATTTTTATAAAAAGAGATCTAGAAGTCCGATCAAAACCAATCATCCAAAAATCATGGTACCGATAAAAACTTCAGATGCAAAAGATGAGCCCTCTTAATCAATAGTAAAATTTGGAAATGATGTATCTAAGATTGATCTGTAATGGGAATTTCTCTATTGGCTCCATTGGGGGACACAGACCGTGGGGTGTATGCTGCTGTCTCTAGGAGGTGTGACACTATTTTAATAAAAAAAAGTCAGCTCCTCCCAGCAGGATATACCCGCCTTCAGGCCCTGAGCTAATCAGTTTAAGCTTAGTGGACATGGTCTGGAATTCTCCAGACCAGGTCTTCTGATTTTTGTTTTCCTAGTATAGGGACGTGTTAGTTTTTTATTCCTTTTATATTTTCAGGTGGGGACTCAGGGACTTCGGTTCCCTGTTTTCCCATTGCGAGTAAGGGGGCACAGACATTGCGTATATGCGCTGTTCACCCCCCCCCCCCTCTCGCCAATGGTCAGCGCCTTGGTTGGTACCTCATGGGTCCGGGTCCCCCTATTTCCCTGCTCGCCTCGCTCGCGCATAGCAGCCAGGCGTGATGCAGGTAACTAAAGCTGACTGAAGACTTAACTGAAGACTCCATTAGGTAATTTCTTCTGACTGAGGTAAGTACTTTACTCCCTTTTCTCCTTAGGTAAGGACTTGCAAGCTCTGGAGACCCCCTGTTTTTGGCCCACCTTTCTGGTTATGGGGCTTGCTTATTCAGGGGCTGGACTTTTATTCTGGGGAGCAGTGGCATCTCAGGGGGCATGTAATCTATGTTTTACATTGGGCACTTCACTGTATATGTGTGTGTGTGTGTTTCTTGCGACTATGTCCGCAGCGCCTTATATGCGGCTGTCAGCCACGGCGCTGGTACGGGTCGGGCGCTCTCAGAGCCGGTTTACTTTCACTTCTCCGGCAGCGCCCTATATGCGGCTGACTGCCGCGGAGCTGGTACGGGCCTGGCGCTCTCAGCGCCGGCTTACTTTCACTTTCTCCGGCAGTCTCTGCCGGCGTATAGGCCGCCCGCTCTATTTCCCCGAACGCATATGCGGCTGACATGTGCGCTCGGGACAAGGAGCGGGCCCCATTACAGCTTCTTCTCGGCAGTCTATAGCTCCGCCCACAGGGTGGTCTGAGCTCTTCAGAGGCGCGAAGTAGCCTCCAATCAGCGCCGTGGGCGCGATTTTCAGTTAGGAGGGGCCAATTAGTTAGTGCCTCTGCTTCAGGCACGCTCTCCGACGCTCTATGTGGCTTAAAGCTTGGAATGCGGATGCCGCTTCCAAAAGGTCTCTCACTGAGCTTCCTTTTACGGGTGGCCGTCTTTTTGGCAAGCACCTTGATGAGATTATTTCTGAGGCGACGGGAGGTAAGAGTTCCTTGTTGCCTCAAAATAAGGCTCGCCCTACTTCCCAAAGGAAGTCCTCTTCCTTTCGGTCCTTTCAGACCTTTGGCTCCAGCAAAGGGTCCGGGCAGAAGCCTTCGCGGGACAAGAAGGCTCCCTCGTTCCTGGTACACCTGTCTTGGAAGTTGGACTCCAACCGATCCGGCCGTTTTGCGCCAAAATCAGGCAACCGCAAACCCACTTCTGCATGAAGTGAGGCCCCCACCCGCAGTTTTTTCTCATGTGGGAGGTAGTCTCTTACTTTTTCGAGACATCTGGACCTCACGCATTCAGGACTCTTGGGTCAGGGACGTGGTGTCCAACGGTTACCGAATCGAATTTGCCTCCTTTCCGAGGGATCGCTTTTTTCGAATCCCGGGCCCCCCGGTCGCCTTCTCTGGCGAAGCAATTTCGAGAGGCTCTCCAGTCTCTGCTTCTCCAGGGGGTTATCGTTTCCGTTCCTCCAGGGGAACGGTTCCGGGGTTTCTATTCCAATCTTTTTGTGGTTCCCAAGAAGGAAGGTTCTGTGCGACCATCCTAGACCTCAAGCGTCTCAACCGTCCTCTTCGCATCCGTCACTTCCGAATGGAATCTCTCCGTTCGGTGGTGGCGTCCCTGGAACAAGGGGAGTTTCTTTCATCGGTGGACATCAAGAATGCATACCTCCATGTGCCAATATTTCCAGGCCATCATCGGTACCTCCGCTTTGCGGTTCCGGAGGGGCATTTTCAATTCGTAGCCCTCCCCTTCAGTCTGGCCACGGCTCTTTACCAAGATCCTTGCGCCAGTGATGGGCCTGTTACGGTCGAGGGGAGTCTCGGTGATACCCTACCTGGACGACCTTCTCATCAAGGCTCCAACCAGAGCCCAGACTCTGGAGAATGTGGACGTCACTCTCCACACTCTGGATCGCTTCGGGTGGATGGTCAATCGGGACAAGTCAGTCCTCTGTCCTACCCAGTCTCTAACCTTCTTGGGACTTTGCTTCAACACGGCCTCTATCCGAATTTGCCTCCCGCCGGACAAATGTCTGGCGCTTCTGTTGGGGGTCTGCTCCCTTCAGACCCAGGTCTCAGTCCCCATCCGCACTTGTATGGAAGTCCTGGGTCGGATGGTGGCAACTATGGAGGCCTTACCCTTTGCCCAGTTTCATTACCACCCCCTTCAACTGGCAATTCTCTCTCGATGGGACAGGTCTACTTTGTCCCTCGATTGTCAGATTGTTCTCCCTCGCAGGGTTCGTCAGTCTCTGCTCTGGTGGCTCCGCTCCCCCTTCTTCTCCAAGGGCGGTCGTTTCTTCCCGTTCACAGGTAGTTACAATGGATGCCAGCCTGTCGGGCTGGGGCGGCGTGTTTAGGGATTGGACGGTTCAGGGACTCTGGTCTCCCCGATAGACCCTTCTTCCGATAAACATATTGGAATTACGGGCGATTCTTCTTTGTCTTCTTCATTGGGAGTCCCGGCTTCAGTCCCGTCCTGTCCGCGTCCAGTCGAACAACACCACGGCCGTGGCGTACATAAATCGACAAGGCGGCCCTCGCAGTTCGGCAGCCATGGCCGAGGTGACCAAGATTCTCATCTGGGTGGAAAGCAAGTCCCGGGACCCTCAGGCTCTATCCGTGGACGCCCTAGTGATTCCTTGGGCGGGGTTTGCCCTACCCTATCTGTTCCCTCCCCTTCCGCTCCTTCCCAGGGTTCTGAGGAAGCTCAAAACAGAGGGCGTCCCCACCATTCTGGTAGCTCCAGATTGGCCCCGAAGGTCGTGGTACGCCGACGTAGTCAGGCTCCTGGACGACGCTCCACTGCGCCTTCCGCTCCGTCCAGACCTGCTCTCTCAGGGTCCTCTTTGCCACCTCAATTTACAGTCGCTGCATTTGACGGCGTGGTGGTTGAGACCGCGGTTTTGAGGGCCCGCGGGTTCTCTTCCCAAATCATTCACACCATGCTCAGGGCTCGTAAGCCCTCCTCCGCAAGAATTTACCCCCATTTACCCCCATACTTGGCGGTCTTATTTTCGTTGGTGTGAAGCTCAGGATTTATCCCCTGTAACCTTCTCGGTTCCCCGTCTTCTCTCCTTTTTGCAGTCGGGTTTGGAACTGGGGTTGTCTCTCAGTTCCCTTAAAGGTTAGGTTTCGTCCCTTGCTATTGTTTTCCAGCGGCCCCTGGCTTCTAATTCTCATGTCCGGACCTTCCTTCAAGTAGTGGCGCATGCTCCTACTCTTTATCGGTCACCTTCTCCCCCTTGGGACTTGAATTTGGTTCTGAGTGCCCTCCAGGGTGAACCCTTTGAGCCCCTTAGAGAGGTGTCTCTCCGCCTCCTTTCTTGGAAAGTGGCGTTTCTTGTTGCTATCACCTCCATCCGGAGGGTGTCTGAATTGGCAGCTCTCTCCTGCCATTCTCTGTTTCTGGTGATCCACCAGAACAAGGTTGTTTTCCAGCCAGATCGTTCCTTTTTGCCTAAGGTGGTTTCGGCCTTTCATCTCAATGAGGACATTGTCCTTCCGTCTTTTTGGCCTGCTCCTTCTCATCCTAAGGAGCGCTTACTAAACAAGCTGGATGTAGTTCAGGCTATTCGGTCTTATCTCTCCATCACTTCTTCATTTCGTCAGTGTGCTTCCTTTTTCGTCCTTACGGAAGGCCGTCGTAAGGGACAACCTGCTTCCAAGGCCACCATTTCTCGGTTGATTCGTTCCACCATTTCGGAAGCCTATCGCTCCTTTCAGGGTTGTGGCTCATTCTACCCGTTCTGTTGGGGCATCCTGGGCTCTCCAGAATAGAGCCTCGGCCTTGCAGATTTGCAAGGCGGCTACCTGGTCGTCTTTGCACACACTTGCACACACTTTCTCAAGGTTCTACCGAGTTCATACTTTCGCATCGGCTGATGCTAGTCTGGGTTGTAAAGTGTTGCAGGCGGCAGTGGTTCGGCCGTCTGCCTGACTGCTTATCTGCCCATCCAAGGGACGGCTTTGGTACGTCCCACGGTCTGTGTCCCCCAATGGAGCCGATAGAGAAAAGGAGATTTTTGTTTACTTACTGTAAAATCTCTCTCTCGGAGGATCCATTGGGGGACACAGCTCCCGCCCTTTTTGGGGTTTCCTTTGGTTCTCTGTCCGAGGGTGTGTTCAGGTATGTTTTTTTCTTCTGGTTCCCGGACAGTTTTTTTTTTTTTTCTTTGACCCGTTGGTCTCCTCCTATTGCTCTGGAACTTAAACTGATTAGCTCAGGGCCTGAAGGCAGGTATATTCTGCTGGGAGTAGCCGACTTTTTTTATTACCATAGTGTCACACCTCCTAGAGACAGCAGCATACACCCCACGGTCTGTGTCCCCCAATGGATCCATGAGAAAGAGATTTTACGGTAAGTAAACAAAAATCTCCTTTTTCTGAGAATCAGCAATTTTAGGCATATCAAAGGTGCAGCAGATATGCAATTGAAGCTCAGAGGATCATGTTTCCCCACGAATGTTCTTTTCAAAGCAGGGGAAGTGGCCTCCAGTATGTCTCTCCTATTGCATATCTTTTATTTGCTTGTGAGCCATTTCCAAACAGATAGTTTTCTTTGTTAGCAGACTAATGAAAAAGTCAGGTTATTTAGTTAGAACCTAGGTCTTATTTGATGGGGCTCTTTACCAGTCTTCCACTTGTGAGAGATTGGTGGCTTAAAGGGATACTCCGGTGGTTACGTTTTTTGACTATATAGCATCTTCTTTGTAAGTTTTGTTTTTTTGCAATATACATGTGTTATATATTTTGGTAGCATATGTGTGGCTTACCTGTTTGTTCGGCAGGAAGTTCTGTAGTTCAGAGTGTTTTCTTTTACTGTTGGCCACACCGTCGGCCATGTCCTGAGTCTGCTGTGGACAAGATGTCATAGCTTTTTTTTTTCTCTGCATGAGAGAAATAAGCCACGCCCCCTCATCTCCCCCTCCCAGGTCTACATGACAGAAGCCTGAGTACACAGCTCCTCACCTCCCCTCCCCCTGCTCTGTATTCTTAGGACGCAGGTCTGCACAGGAGAAGGAACACAGAGAAGATAAGTGTGTTATCTGAAGGGGAGGATGGCAAGGTGCACCGCCTGTATGGACTGCAGGTGAAAAAATCTCATACTGGGAATGATTTCTATGTGTGAGGAGGACATATTACACAGGCTGGGGATGTATGGACTGCAGGGGAATAAATCTCATACTGGGGATGATCTCTATATGTGAATGGGGAGGGGGGGGGGGGAGACTCCTGAATGACACATGTTGGGAGTTGTAGTCCCTGTTATGTGTGTGTATGCTAGTGTTTACAAACCAGTGTGCCTCCAGCTGTTGCAAAACTACAACTCCCAGCATGCCCTGACAGACTTTGGGCATGCTGGGAGTTGTAGATTTGCAACAGCTGGAGGCACACTGGTTGGGAAACACTGTTCTAGCCTATTCAGCATACACATCATGTTACACCAGTGTTTCCCAACCAGTGTGCCTCCAGCTGTTGAAAAACTACCACTCCTAGCATGCCCAAAGGCTGCAACATCTGGAGGCACCCTGGTTGGAAACACTGGTTTATGCCTTACAGAGGTGTGGTGAACTACAACCCCCAGGAGACTACAGAAGCAGCATGCTGGTGTTATACCACAGACTGAAGACTCCTGAATGACACATGCTGGGAGCTGTAGTCCCGTCTGTGTGTGTATGACAGTGTATCCCAACCAGGGCTGATTATATTAGTGTGCTGTGTAAAAGGGAGCCGACCCGGGAAAATAGTAGGATGGGTAAAGGGCGGAACAAACAAACAAAAAAAAAAGGAGTTGCCCCAAACCAGCAAGGCATGTGGCATGCTGGGATTTGTAGTTTTTAGCACAGCAAGAAACAGGAAATACAAGCAAACATAGGAAAACAAAGTGGGGGATAAAAAGACAACAAAGAACGAAAATAGATTAGCCTAAACAACAAGAATAGAAATGAAACAAAACAAATAGGGTAAGTCTAAAACAGAAAAACACGTTGACCACCACTCCCTTTAACTCTCTAGGTCATGGATTCAGTTGTCCTCAGAAAGTGTCTTGTTTTGGCTTTTTTGCTTAGTGAAATTAACTAAAATTCTCATTGATTTTGATAATGTGAGAAGTAAGATTTAGGTGATTGTCATATGCTCTATTTGTAGCTATGTCAGACGAGGGATTATTAACCTCTTAAGGACTGAGCCCTTTTTTTTTTTTGCAATTCTGACCACTGTCACTTTAGGCATTAATAAGTCTGAGATGCTTTTACCGATTATTCTGATTCTGAGATTTTGCTTTTTCGTAACATATTCAACTTAAATTTTCGTCGATACTTGCATCATTTCTTGGTGGAAAATTCAAAAATTTGATGAAAAAATAGAACATTTAGCATTTTTCTAACTTTGAAACTCCCTGCTTGTAAGGAAAATAGATATTCCAAATAAATGTTATGTTGAGTCACAAATACAATATGTCTACTTTGTGTTGACATCATAAAGTTGACATGTTTTTACTTTTCGAAGACATTAGAGGGCTTCAAAGTATAGCAGCAATTTTCAAAATTTTCACGAAAATGTCAAAATCTGAATTTTTCAGGGACCAGTTAACCTCTTAAGGACCCATGACGTATGCATACGTCATGTCTTTTCCTGGTCTCCGCCGCTCACCCGGCGGAGATCGGAAGCCGATCCCTGCTGAAATCCTTCAGCAGGGATCCAGGGCAAACGCCGAGGGGGGCCATGTAGGCCCCCCATGTCGGCGATCGCCGCAAATCGCAAGGGAAATCGCCCTTGCGATCTGCGGCGATACCGGGCTGATCGGGTCTCTGGGACCCGACCGCCCGGTAATTTCGCATGATCCCGGCTGTCACAGACAGCCAGGACCATGCTGAAGTATAGGAGCGAGGTGACAAGCCGGCCACCTCCTCCTATACCCTGCGATCTGTCGGTTAGTTAACCAACCAATCGCAGGGGGGGGGGGGGGGGGGGGGGGGGGCGGTTACTTCCTCCCGTCCTGCCCGGCCCCTGAAAGTCCAGAGAGGACGGGAGGAAGACCGGAGGACGCGGCGGGGGAGTGCTGGGGACCGGCCCCGGTACTTACCTCGTCCCTGAAGACCCGGATCCCGGCGACGGCGGCGGCGACAGGTGAGTTGATCTTCAGCCGCGGTCGGGCCCTTTACAGCAATGCACGTCGCCGTAAAGTGACATGCATTTCTGTATTGGGACCCTATATACTACAACTCCCAGCATGCCCAGACAGCCCTTGGCATCTGGGCATGCTGGGAGTTGTAGTTTTGCAACATCTGGAGGTCCACAGTTTGGAGACCACTGTGCCCTTCCAGATGTTGCAAAACTACACATTCTCAGCATGCCCTTACTGTCCAGGCATGCTGGGAGTTGTAGTTCTGTAACATCTGGCCCTTCAGATGTTGCAGAACTACAACTCCCAGCATGCCTGGACAGTTTTGGCATACTGGGAGTTGTAGTTTTGCAACATCTGGAAGGGCACAGATTGGGAACCACTGTATTAGTGGTCTGCAAACTGTAGTCCTCCAGATGTTGCAAACTACAACTCCAAGCATGCTGGGAGTTGTAGTTCGGCAACATCTGGCTCTAAAGATGTTGCCGAACTACTACTCCCAGCATGCCTGACAATGTTTGGGAGTTGTGGTTTTGCAACAACTGGAGGCACACTGGTTGGGAAACATTGTCTGTTTCCTAACTCAGTGTTTCCCAACCCGTGTGCCTCCAGCTGTTGCAAAACTATAACTACCAGCATGCACTGATAGACTGTACATGCTGGGAGTTGTAGTTTTGCAACAGCTGGAGGTCCCCCCTTGTGAATGTACAGGGTACATTCACATGGGCAGGGGGCTTACAGTGAGTATCAGGCTGCAAGTTTGCGATGCAGCAAATTTTGCGCGGCAGCTCAAACTCGCAGCGGGAAAATCACTGTAACCCCCCCTGCCTGTGTGACTGTACCCTAAAAACACTACACTACACTAACACAAAATAAAATAAAAAGTAAAAAACACTACATATACACATACCCCTACACAGCCCCCCTCCCCTCCCCAATAAAAATGAAAAACTTCTGGTACGCCACTGTTTTCAAAATGGAGCCTCCAGCTGTTGCAAAACAACAACTCCCAGTATTGCCGGACAGCCGTTGACTGTCCAAGCATGCTGGGAGTTTTGCAACAGCTGGAGGCACCCTGTTTGGGAATCACTGGCGTAGAATACCCCTTTGTCCACCCCTATGCAAATCCCTAATTCAGGCCTCAAATGCACATGGCGCTCTCACTTAGGAGCCCTGTCGTATTTCAAGGCAACAGTTTAGGGTCACATATGGGGTATCTCCGTACTCGGGAGAAATTGCCTTACTAATTTTGGGAGCTTTTTCTCCTTTCACCCCTTATGAAAAGGTGAAGTTGGGGTCTACACCAGCATGTTAGTTTAAAAAAAAAAAAAATTTTACACTAACATGCTGGTGTTGCCCTATACTTTTCATTTTGACAAGAGGTAAAAGGGAAAAAAGCCCCCCAAAATTTGTAATGCAACTTCTCCCGACTATGGAGATACCCCATATGTGGGCGCAAAGTGCTCTGGGGGCGCACAACAAGGCTCAGAAGGGAGAGTGCACCATGTACATTTGAGGTGATTTGCACAGGAGTGGCTGATTGTTACAGCGGTTTTGACAAACGCAAAAAAAAAAAACCCACATGTGACCCCATTTAGGAAACTACACCCCTCACGGAATGTAATGAGGGGTGCAGTGAGAATTTACATCCCACTGGTGTCTGACAGATCTTTGGAACAGTGGGCTGCGCAAATTAAAAATTTTGTACAGCCCACTGTTCCAAAGATCTGACAGACACCAGTGGGGAGTAAATGCTCACTGTACCCCTTGTTTTGTTCCTCAAGGGGTCTAGTTTCCAAAATGGTATGCCATGTGGGGGTTATTTTGCTGTTCTGGCACCATTGGGGCTTCCTAAATGCGACAAGCCCCCGAGCAAAATTTGCTCTCAAAAAGCTAAATATGACTCCTTCTCTTCTGAGCATTGTAGTTCGCCCATAGTGCACTTCATGTCAACTTATGGGGTACCTCCATACTCAGAAGAGATGGGGTTACAAATTTTGGGGGGTATTTTCTGCTATTAACCCTTGCAAAATTGTGAAATTTGGGGGGAAACACATTTTATTGAAATGTATTTTTTATTTTTTTACATATGCAAAAGTCGTGAAACACCTGTGGGGTATTAAGGCTCACTTTATTCCTTGTTACGTTCCTCAAGGGGTATAGTTTCCAAAATGGTATGCCATGTGGGTATTTTTTCCTGTTCTGGCACCATAGGGGCTTCCTAAATGCAACATGCCCCCCAAAAACCATTTCAGAAAAACGTACGCTCCAAAATCCCCTTGTCGCTCCTTCCCTTCTGAGCCCTCTACTGCGCCCGCCGAACACTTTACATAGACATATGAGGTATGTGCTTACTCAAGAGAAATTGGGCTACAAATATAAGTATACATTTTCTCCTTTTACCCCTTGTAAAAATTCAAAAATTGGGTCTACAAGAACATGCGAGTGTAAAAAATGAAGATTGTGAATTTTCGCCTTCACTTTGCTGCTATTCCTGTGAAACACCTAAAGGGTTAAAACGCTCACTGAATGTCATTTTGAATACTTTGGGGGGTGCAGTTTTTATAATGGGGTCATTTGTGGGGTATTTCTAAGATGAAGACCCTTCAAATCCACTTCAAACCTGAACTGGTCCCTGAAAAATTGTGATTTTGGAAATTTTGTGAAAAATTGGAAAATTGCTGCTGAACTTTGAAGCCCTCTGATGTCTTCCAAAAGTAAAAACACGTCAATTTTATGATGCAAATATAAAGTAGACATATTGTATATGTGAATAAAATAAAATAATATTTGGAATATCCATTTTCATTACAAGCAGGGAGCTTCAAAGTTAGAAAAATGCAAAATTTTCAAATTTTTCATCAAATTTTGGGATTTTTCACCAAGAAAGAATGCAAGTTACCAAAAAATTTTACCACTAAGTTAAAGTAGAATATGTCACGAAAAAACAGTCTCGGAATCAGAATGATAACTAAAAGCATTCCAGAGTTATTAATGTTTAAAGTGACAGTGGTCAGATGTGCAAAAAATGGCCGGGTCCTAAGGTGTAAAATGGCTGGGTCCTTAACCCCTTCAGGACGGAGTCCATTTTGGCCTTAAGGACCGGAGCGTTTTTTGCACATCTGACCACTGTCACTTTAAACATTAATAACTCTGGGATGCTTTTAGTTATCATTCTGATTCCGAGATTGTTTTTTCGTGACATATTCTACTTTAACATAGAGGTAAATTTTTGTCGATACTTGCATCCTTTCTTGGTGAAAAATCCGTAAATTTGATGAAAAATTTGAAAATTTTGCATTTTTCTAACTTTGAAGCTTTCTGCTTGTAAGGAAAATGGATATTACGAATACATTTTTTTTTTGGTTCACATATACAATATGTCTACTTTATATTTGCATCATAAAATTGACGTGTTTTTACTTTTGGAAGACACCAGAGGGCTTCAACGGTCAGCAGCAATTTTCCGATTTTTCACAAAATTTTCAAACTCAGTATTTTTCAGGGACCAGTTCAGGTTTGAAGTGGATTTGAAGGGTCTTCATATTAGAAATACCCCATAAATGACCCCATTATAAAAACTACACCCCCCAAAGTATTCAAAATGACATTCAGTAAGTGTTTTAACCCTTTAGGTGTTTCACACGAATAGCAGCAAAGTGAAGGAGAAAATTCACAATCTTCATTTTTTACACTCACATGTTCTTGTAGACCCAATTTTTGAATTTTTACAAGGGGTAAAAGGACAAAATTTTTACTTGTATTTGTAGCCCAATTTCTCTCGAGTAAGGACATACCTCATATGTCTATGTAAAGTGTTCGGCGGGCGCAGTAGAGGGCTCAGAAGGGAAGGAGCGAAAAGGGGATTTTGGAGAGTACGTTTTTCTGAAATGGTTTTTGGGGGGCATGTTGCATTTAGGAAGTCCTTATGGTGCCAGAACAGCAAAAAAAAAAAAAAACACATGGCATACCATTTTGGAAACTAGACCCCTCGGGGAATGTAACATGGGATAAAGTGAACCTTAATACCCCACAGGTGTTTCACGACTTTTGCAAATGTAAAAAAAAAAAAAAAAAAAATTTTTACCTAAAATGCTTGTTTTCCCAAAAATTTTTAATTTTTAAAAAGGGTAATAGCAGAAAATACCCCTAAAAATTTGAAGCCCAATTTCTCCTGATTCAGAAAACACCCCATATGGGGGTGAAAAGTGCTCTGCTGGCGCACTACAGGTCTCGGAAGAGAAGGAGTCACATTTGGCTTTTTGAAAGCAAATTTTTATCTGGGGGCATGCCGCATTTAGGAAGCCCGTATGGTGCCAGGACAGCAAAAAAACACCCACATGGCATATCATTTTGGAAACTAGACCCCTCGGGGAACGTAACAAGGGGTTAAGTGAACCTTTATACCCCACAGGTGTTTCACGACTTTTGCATATGTAAAAAAAAAAAATTTTTTTTTTACCTAAAATGCTTGTTTTCCCCAAAATTTTACATTTTTAAAAAGGGTAAAAGCAGAAAATACCCCCCAAAATTTGTAACACAATTTCTCCCGAGTACGGCGATACCCCATATGTGACCCTAAACTGTTGCCTTGAAATACGACAGGGCTCCAAAGTGAGAGTGCCATGCGCATTTGAGGCCTAAATTAGGGACTTGCATAGGGGTGGACATAGGGGAATTCTACGCCAGTGATTCCCAAACAGGGTGCCTCCAGCTGTTGCAAAACTCCCAGCATGCCTGGACAGTCAACGGCTGTCCGACAATACTGGGAATTGTTTTGCAACAGCTGGAGGCTCCGTGCTGGAAACAGTGGCGTACCAGATGTTTTTCATTTTTATTGGGGAGGGGAGGGGGGTTGTATAGGGGTAGTTGTATACGTAGTGTTTTTTACTTTTTATTTTTATTTTTTGTGGTAGTGTAGTGTAGTGTTTTTAGGGTACAGTCGCACGGGCGGGGGTTCACAGTAGTTTCTCACTGGCAGTTTGAGCTGCAGCAGAAAGTTTGCGGCAGCTCAAACTTGCAGCCAGATACTTACTGTAATCCTCCGCCCATGTGAGTGTACCCTGTACATTGGGGGGGGGGGGGGGAACATCGAGCTGTTGCATAATTACAACTCCCAGCATGCCCGTTGGCTGTCGGTGACTGCTGAGAGTTGTAGTTTTGCAACAACTGTAGGCACACTGGTTATGTATCACTGAGTTTGTGACCTAACTCAGTGTTTCAAAACCAGTGTTCCTCCAGCTGTTGCAAAACTACAACTCCCAGCATGTACAGTGCATGGTGTACGGTGACTGCTGAGAGTTGTAGTTTGCGACAGCTGGAGGCACACCGGTCGTGAAACACTGAGTTAGGTAAAAAAAACTGAGTTTCACAACCAGTGTGCCTTCAGCTGTTGCAAAACTACAACTCTCAGCAGTCACCAACAGCCAACGGGCATGCTGGAAGTTGTAGTTATGCAACCAGCAGATGCACCACTACAACTCCCAGCATGCACTTTAGCTGTTTGTGCAAGCTGTTGCAAAACCATAAGTCCCAGCATGCCCATAAGGGAATGCTGGGAGTTGTGGTGGTCTGCCTCCTGCTGTTGCATAACTACAGCTCCCAGCATGCCCTTTTTGCATGCGGGGAGCTGTTGCTAAGCAACAGCAGGAGGCTGTCACTCACCTCCAATGATCCAGCCGCATGAGGTCAGTCCCTCGTCGTCGCCGCCGCCGCCGCTGCTCCTGGGGCCCCGATCCCAACATTGACGCCGGGGATCGGGGTCCCCAGCACCCGGGGTGCACGTCCCACACCCGCTCACGTCCTCCGGAAGAGGGGCGGAGCGGGTGCGGGAGTGACACCCGCAGCAGGCGCCCTGATTGGTCGGCCGGTAATCCGGCCGACGAATCAGGGCGATCGTGAGGTGGCACCAGTGCCACCTCACCCCTGCAGGCTCTGGCTGTTCGGGGCCGTCAGAGACTGCCCCGAACAGCCAGTAATTCCGGGTCACTGGAGACCCGATTGACCCGGAATCGCCGCAGATCGCTGGACTGAATTGTCCAGCGATCTGCGGCGATCGCCGACATGGGGGGGCATAATGACCCCCCTGGGCGATATGCCGGGATGCCTGCTGAACGATTTCAGCAGGCATCCGGCTCCGGTCCCCAACCGGCTAGCGGTGGGGGCCGGAATTCCCACGGGCGTATGGATACGCCCTCGGTCCTTAAGGACTCTGGATGCAGGGCGTATCCATACGCCCTATGTCCTGAAGAGGTTAAGGGGTTAAAGGGGTATTCCAGGCAAAAACTTTTTTTTATATATCAAATGGCTCCGGAAAGTTAAACAGATTTGTAAATTACTTCTATTAAAAAATCTTAATCCTTCCAATAGCTTCTGAAGTTTTCTGTCTAACTGCTCAATAATGATGTCACGTCACGGGAGCTGTGCATGATGGGAGAATATCCCCATAGGAGCTGGACAGCTCCCGGGATGTGAGTCATCAGAAAGCAGTTAGACAGAAAACAGCAACTCAACTTCAGAAGCTAATAACTATTGGAAGGATTAAGATTTTTTAATAGAAGTAATTTACGAATCTGTTTAACTTTCCGGAGCCAGTTGATATATAAAAAAAAGTTTTTGCCTGGAATACCCCTTTAAGTTTGAGGTGGACAGTTCGTAGAGAAAAAAAGTTGGCAACTCACCGGTCTTCTTCTTAACTTTTATTGATACTCACATAGGGGGAGATTTATCAAAACCTGCCCAGAGGAAAAGTTGCTGAGTTGCCCTTAGCAACCAGTCAGATCGCTTCTTTCACTTTGCAGAGGCCTTGTTAAAAATGAAAGAAGAGATCTGATTGGTTGCTATGGGCAACTCAGAAACTGTTCATCTGCACAGGTTTTGATAAATCTCCCCCATAGTAGTTACAGGAGAGGGACAGTGTTTGGGGGGTTTGATTTTGTTGTACTAAAAATCCTAACTACATGCAGGAAAATGTATATGTAAAAAATTCTCATCTTCTGACCCCTATAACTTATTTTATTTTTTTGCGTTCGGGCCAGTATGAGGGCTCATTTTTGGCGCCATAATCTGAAGTTTATATCGGTACCATTTTTGTATTGATCTGACTTTTTGATCGCTTTTTATTCATTTTTTCATGATATAAAAAGGGACCAAAAATACGCTATTTTGGACTTTGGAATTTTTTTGTGCGTACGCCATTGACCATGCTGTTTAATTAACAATATATTTTTATAATTCGGACATTTACGCACACGGCGATACCACATAAGTTTGTTTTCATATTTATTTACACTTTTTTTTTATGGAAAAAGGGGGGTGATTCAAACTTTTATTAGGGAAGGGGTTAAATGACTTTTTATTAACTTTTTTTCACTTTTTTTTTTGCAGTGTTATAGCTCCCATAGGGGGCTATAACAATGCACACACTGATCTTTTACACTGTTCACTGCAAAGCCATAGCTTTGCATTGAACGATGTCATAGGCGGTCGATTGCTCAAGCCTGTATCTCAGGCTTGGAGCAATCAATTGCCGATCGGACGTGACAGAGCAAGGAAAGAGGACCTTCGCTCACGTATTAGCTGATCGGGACATCGGGATTTTATCGCAATGGTCCCGATCAGCCAGACTGAGCTGCCGGGAAGCTTTCACTTTCATTTTAGACGCGGTGATCAACTTTGTTCGCCGCGTCTAAAGGGTTAATAGCGTGCGGCACAACGATTGGTGCCGCACGCTATTAGCCCAGGATCCCGGCTATCATTGGCCGCCGGGACCGACACGTTATGACATGGGGTCACGGGGTACAGGTATGCCCTACGTCCTTAAGAGGTTAATACTAAATTTTAACAAGTAGTAAGAGAAAAAAAAGCTCCACAAAATCTGTAGCCCAATTTCTCCAGAATATGGATATACCCCATATATGGCGGTAAAGCACCATGCGGGTGCAAAACAGGGCTTAGGAGTGACACAGCACCGATGAGATTTGAGGCCATAAGTGGTGCTTTGCACTGCAATGGTTGAGGTTTTTGAAAAAAATGCTCCCATCCTTAGGGTTATAATGGGCTTCGTCCCCAAGGGGTTAATGCAGAGGCCCGGATGATCGGGGCAAGTGTCACACGGAATGGTGCTGTCCATCCGAATCCCCCTCCTGTGACACACTTTTCTGGGATCGTCCCTTCTTTCCAGTGTGGGGGACCTCACCTGGAAAGTGTTGGCTGGGGACGATCCAGGCACTGAAGTTCCAGAAGTGCTCTGACCCGCTCCTTGGCGGTCACCAAAGATGAGGGCCTTTTGAAACTGCAGGAATGTCCCTGTGTTGCCAGCGTACTGGGACAGTACAAAAGAGTTGTACATGGCAACATGTACCATATAGACTGCAACTTTTTTGTACCATACCAGTGTTTTCCACATGGCATCATATGGCTTGAGGAATTGATCAGAAAGATCAACTCCCCCCATAAACTGATGGTAGTCCAGAATACAATCGGGCTTGAGGACCGGTCCCACGGTACCTCGCACAGGGACAGAAGTGCTGCCGTTCCCATCAATTGTGGTGAGCATAAGGACATCCCTCTTGACCTTATACCTGACCAGCAACAGGTTTTCTTAGGAAAAGGCACAGGACTCACCCCGGGGGATGGGGCAGAAGGCCTCTTTGATTCTTCCGGACTGTCCCACAAGCAACCGTGGATCTGGCAGCGAGGGATGTGAAGAGAGGGATACTAGTATAAAAGTTATCCACGTAAAGGTGGTAACCTTTATCTAGCAATGGGTGCAAAAGGCCCAAAACTATTTTCCTGCTAACACCCAGAGTGGGGGGACATTCTGGGGGTTCAAAACGGGAATCTCGTCCCTCATACACTGTAAACTTGCAGGTGTATACTCTCGCAAAGTTTATACGTCTTCACGCTATATCGCGCTCGCTTGGTAGGGATGTATTGTTGGAAGCGGAGTTTCCCCTTAAATCTGATGAGACTCATCAATAGCGAGCTCTCGTCCTGGGACATAGGCCTCCCAAAATATGCTGCATGCCGCATTAAAAGTATTATGCAAAGATTTCCGAATCGCCTCGTACCGGGGACGTGTCATGGCCATACTGTAGAGCGGGGTCTGGTAAAGGACATCCCCACTCCAGTATTACCGGACACTGTTTTTTTTAACTAGACCCATATGCAGCACGAGGCCTCAAAAGGTCCTCATTTCGGTTGCATTGACGGCATACCATCCATTGGGTCTAAGCTAAAAATTAGCGGCAACGAACTGTTGGGCATACAGGTTCGTCTGGTCAACCATCAGATTGACAAAGTCGTCACAGAAAAAAAAAAAAGTCCATTTCAGTGAACCCGACCATGTCAAACTTGATTCCTGAGTAGCCAACAAACTCAGGAATCACGGGCTTGTGGTCCGCTGGCTGAGTCCAGACAAGTTTGCCAGTATGGGGCACCAGTGACCTTGGCTGGGGGGCTTGACTAGTATGACTGCCAGGGGGACTCATACTAGTGATAGGGATGACCCTTCTGTTTCTGATGACTGATCAATATACTAATAATAATATGCCATTGCTGATGGAAAAATATTTGTTCCCTACCTCTTAACCCATATACATCAGCTTGCAATATGCTCGTGACTACGATGGAGGCCTTGCCATGACGCCGATACAACTGAGATAAGGAGTAAAAGACTAAATATCTGACTAACAGAGAACTCTGGAATTTCCCAGTAGAGAAACTTCTGCCAAGAAATTAATGGACACTAGATATGCTATTATATACGGACACAATATTCAAACAACCAATCAAAATGTAACATGCTAATTTTGATTTCGTAACTAAACCTCCTTCTTTGTCCAATGTAAAAACTAAATGTACTTCCTGGATTAAACAGAACTCTTTTGGGGAACAGCTGAGTTTCCTACTAATAGAGAGTTCATACCAACAACCTGTCTGGTGTATATTTTCCTATATAACAGCACAGTCAATCACATTTGAAAGCCTCCCCTTGAGCCATCCTTAACACTAGCATGGGGCACAGGAGCAGAGGAGGTTTCTGCCGCCTTGGTGGCTCATCATCAGAAGTAAGCATATGCCTCCTCCGCTGAAAACGCCCTGCGGGCCATTTCCCTACTCTAATGGGTGGTGAAGTGTGTATATATTTATGGTCAAGGCCTTCTGTGCGAGTAGAACGTATACCTACCTACCTACCTACCTAACTAAGCTTGACTGACCCGAGCGGATGTAGCCCTACTATTGACGCATACATCTAAGGGAGCAAGAGACAAACACCTACCTCACTTATTCCGCGGCTAGAGGTGTGCCTGTGCCGCCGCCGAGGGTACACCTTAAGGGGGCATACCCTGACAAGGAATATCATAAAGTACTGAAATTGAAGGAGGGAACTGGGTGGGACAACGTAACGTCCAACGTGCCCCTAACACTACGGGGGCGAATATATATCACCCAGGGCCCGCCCATAAATCCAGGCTTTATCCAGCCTTTTACTTATGGTCAAGGCCTTCTGTGCGAGTAGAACGTATACCTAACTAACTAAGCTTGACTGACACGAGCGGATGTATCCCTACTACTGACGTATACATCTAAGGGAGCATGAGACAAACGCCTACCTCACTTATTCCGCGGCTAGAGGTGTGCCTGTGCCACTGCCAAGGGTACACCTTAAGGGGGCAAAACACTAACATTCTTAGGGAAGAAGTGTAGTATTTATCCTTACTGAAATGAGGCAACAATTGTCCCACGTCCATTGCTCACACATGACAGCCACCAGAACCGTACCCGTGTAACTGGGAAAACCTCTGCCGAACCTTCGGCTTCCAGAAGCCACAACCACTCCTAAATAAGGTGCATAACCACCACGTCACTCATGCCAACAGATTCCGCTCTCCCTAATTGATACCTACCACAATAACCTGACATGCTTATCCCTGGACGAAAGGGCAAAAACCAACAAACTGAAGGAAACAATTAGGACAAGTTACATGAAAAGACTGTAGTTAAACAAATTGTACCCTATATGAAATACAAGTGTATATATTGCGTGTAACCTGTATGAAACCCAAACGTGCATCCTGTATGAAAAAACAAGCGTGTATCCTGTATGAAAATACAAGCGTGTATACTTAATAAACATACAAGTGTGTATACTGTATAAGAAATACGTGTATACCGTATGGAAATATAAGCGTTTATACTGTGAAAATACGAGCGTTTACACCGTATGAAAATACAAGCGTGTATCCTGTATGAAAATACTAGCGTGTACACTATATGAAAAATATAAGCATGTACAGTATATGAAAATACGAGCGTGTATATTATATGAAAAATACAAGCGTGTAAACTATATGAAAAATACAAGCGTGTATACTGTATGAAATACCAGCGTATATACTGTATGACAATACCAGCGTGTATACTGTAAGCCTGTAAACTACATGAAAAATATCAGCATGTAAGCTGTATGAAATCTTAGCGTGTATACTGTATAAAAAATAGAAGCGAGTATACGATATGAAAATACTAGCGTGTAACAAGCGTGCAACTGTATGAGAATACAAGCGCATATACTGTACGAAGACAGGCGTGTATACTGCTTGACAATACCAGCGTATATACCGTGTAGAAAAACAATGAGTGTAACATGAGCGTGTCATATCTAACTGAAAACCAAGGATATACAGTGCGGAAAACGTTAGCCGCATCACTAAGTGTATTACACTACAGAAGTCACCCTACATGGAACCGCACATGCCAATTTAAAACAACCAATCCCAGTGATGTGAGCGGAGCTGTCAGAATCCCTGCATACCAGCCCAAATGCGAGGTCCGGTGGCAAATGCCGGCTGTGGCCGAAGGGTGAACCGGCCCCACAATTAGCATAACCTCACCTGTTCATGCAAGGTGCGCCCACATCTACCCCAATTGCCAGGCAACATATATCTGATATACCCAGCGATGACATGTTTGCAGCGCTGCAGGTACCCACCCGCGTACCTCTTCGCCGTGTGACAGCACCATGAGACCGCGGGTAAATATCCAGCAGCTGTTTCCTGGCAATGCATCGTGACTAGCTGTCCACCCACAGCGGAAATGGTCCGGAGAGCGCTGAACCGCATCACCAACCCAGAACACCACCTGTACCAACCGGTAAGTACGCTCTGCAGCGCTGCAATCCCCCCATGGAAGCCCACCCCACGCCGGTGGTGCAGTGCCCGAACACCGGACTCCACAAGCGGGACAGGAATCCACATCAATCACTTACACCCCCACCCCCCCCCCCCCCCCCCCCCCGCCCGTACTACCGACGCAGGCCGTAGCCTAAAGACCGGCACCCCAGACCGACTTGGGACGCTGCTACATCAAGCTTAGCAAAGCCCCCAGGGAGCACGCGCTCCACTCTGCTGAGCTCACCCCATGCCCCATCACCGTTACCATTGCGGCTTATCCGCCGTCCATGCCCCTCGCTTTCCTGCCGAAGCCTCCGTGTCTTCCGGGCCCCGAACATCTGTCGGGAAACCTCAAACCAACGTAACGTCCGCACAACGTAACGTCCAACGTGTTCCTAACACGCGAATATATATCGCCCAGCCCATAAATCCAGGCTGTATCCAGCCTTTTACATATATATATGGGGAAAACTTTATTTGTGTATGTGCTGCGTGTGGTGTGGTACAATACTACCTTCCTAACCTGCCCTAACCTAACTAACTAACAAAATAACATTAATGCTTATGAAGAAATATAAAATCCCATCCCTTCCCCAATATCGCGCCACACCCCTACCCTTCAATTCCCTGGTTGAACTTGATGGATGTATGTCTTTTTTCAACTGTACTATGTAACTATGTAACCCTCCCTAAGAACAAAAATATAAATAAAAATAAACAAAAGAAAAAGAAACTTAAAAAAAAAAAAAAACTTCTAACGCAAAAAACCCTGCGCCAAAAAAAAGCGTTTACCTAATCAGTGGTGTGCGCACTGATTAGCGCTTGATGGCGGCAGAGGGCGCAGAAGTCAGTGGGGGTTCTGGCCACTGAGCCCAGAACAGTGGCTGGTGGCACGTACACAGACCCCCACACAAAATACCCGAAAAATGAAATAAAAAAACGCTTAACCTCCAAAAAATACACCCGTCTGAACACCCCAAAAAACGCTGATCAGTGATAAATCACTGACAGCGGTGGGGCAGGCCGCACACAGAGGTACGGTCCGTTCACACAGTACAGGCATGCTATAGGTGGCAAGGACCGCCTATAGGTGCAGAAAATAAAAATAGCCGCTATAACCCGAAAAAGCGCTGATAAGCGGTGGTTGGGCTTTAGCTAACGGTGGCAGACCGCTCTTTTATAGCTAAGAGGGCCCGGCCACACGTTTAGCAAAAAAAATAAAAAAGGTCTGCGTCCCAAAAAACGCTGGGGGCAGACCGCAGCGACCCTGTAGAGCCGGGGTCACGCAGCTAAAGGTGCTACGGACCCACGGACACCTACAGACGGTGCGCCAAAAAAAATCATTTTTTTTAACCCCGGTGTCTCCACCTAATCTACTACTTTTCCTGACTGCTTTCTGTGCCAAGGGGCCACAGAAAGGGGCAAGGTGGCACTTTTTTTTTTTGCTTTTTTACCACTGAGGGGGGAGATGGCAGCACGGGACTCTGTCCTGCACACCAGATCTCTGTGAAATGGTGGGCAGAACGGAGCAGCATGCTCCTGCGCCCACCTCCCCTCTCCCTATACTGCAGTGATTGGTGCGGTCACTGCGGCCACCCAATCACTGCTGTACTGGGGGATGGCAACAGTGCCGCCCCCCAGTACTGTACGGACGATGATTGTTGGTGTATATTACACCACCGATCATAATCATTATCCGGGTCATCGGGACCCAGATGACCCAGAACCAACGCAGTACGCCGATTAGTATTTACCGGCGATCGCCGATATGGGGGATCCTCAGGATCCCCCTCGGCACTCTGCCTGGATGCCTGCTTAAGATATAAGCAGGCATCCAGCTCAGATCCCTGCCTGGCAAGCGTCGGGAAACTGAATCGCAGCAAATCCCCGGAATTGACAATATCGTTGATATGGTGGGACCTTAGGACCCCACTGGGCGATATGCTGGGATGCCTGCTGAACGAAATCAGCAGGCATCCTGGTCCCTGCCCGGCGAGCATCAGGGGCTGGAAGAATACAGGGTGTACTCGTACCTTAAAGGGGTACCCCGCACCCCTAGACATCTTATCCCCTATCCAAAGGATAGGGGATAAGATGTCAGATCGCCGGGGTCCCGGGATCTGGGCTGCTGCACCCACTTGTACGGCTTCCATCTCACACCGGCACCGCTTGAGGCTTCGGAGCCCGACCACAATGGCGGACGGGCGTGACGTTACGACTCTGCCCTGTGTGACGTCACGCCCCGCCCCCTCAATGCAAGTGTATGGGAGGTCTGTCACGCCCCCTCCCATAGACTTCTTGATGAAAAATTCAAAAATATGATGAAAAAATGTAAAATGTTGCATTTTTTTTTACTTTGAAGCTCTCTGCTAATAAGGAAAATGAATATTCCAAATAAATTATATATTGATTCACATATACAATATGGCTATGTTTCCATCATAAAGTTGACATGTTTTTAATTTTGGAAGACATCAGAAGGCTTCAAAGTATAGCAGCAATTTTCCAATTTTTCACGAAATTTTCAAAATCGAAATTTTTCGGGGACCAGTTCAGTTATGAAGTGGATTTGAAGGGCTTTCATATTAGAAATACCCCATAAATTACCCCATTATAAAAAAAAATGCACCCCTCAATGTATTCAAAATGACATTCAAAAGGTTTGTTAACCCTTTAGGTGTTTCACAGGAATAGCAGCAAATTGAAGGAGAAAATTCAAAATCTTCATTTTCTACACTAGCATGTTCTTGTAGACCCAGTTATTGAATTTTTACAAGGGGTAAAAGGAGAGAAATCTTCCTAAAATGTGTAACCCAATTTCTCTCGAGTAAGGAAATACCTCATATGTCTATGTCAAGTGTTCGGCGGGTGCAGTAGAGGGCTCAGAAGGGAAGAAGCGACAGTGGGACTTTGGAGAGTGAGTTTTCTGAAATGTTTTTTGGGGGGCATGTCACATTTAGGAAGCCCTATCGTGCCAGAACAGCAGAAAAAACACATGGCATACTATTTTGTAAACTAGGGATAAAAAGGACAAAATGCCCCCCAAAATGTGTAACCCCATCTCTTCTGAGTATGGAAATACCCCATGTGTGGACGTCAAGTGCTCTGCTGGTGCACTACAATGCTCAGAAGAGGAGAAGTAACATTTGGCTTTTGAAAAGCAAATTTAGCTGAAATGGTTTTTGGAGGGCATGTCTCATTTAGGAAGCCCCTATGCTGACAGAACAGAAAAAAAAAACCACATGGCATACTATTTTGGAAACTACACCCCTCAAGGAACGCAACAAGGGGTACAGTGAGCCTTAACCCCTTAAGGACGCAGCCCTTTTTTCACCTTAAGGACTGAGCCCTTTTTCGCAATTCTGACCACCGTCGCTTTACGAATTAATAACGCGAAAACTCTTTTACCGAATATTCTGATTCTGAGATTGTTTTTTCGTGACATATTCTACTTTATTTTGGTGGTAAATTTTCGGTGTTACTTGCATCCTTTTTTGGTGAAAAATCAAAAAATTTCATGAAAATTTGAAAATTTTGTATTTTTCTAACTTTGAAGCTCTCTACTTGTAAGGAAAATGGATATTCACAATAAATTTTATTTTTATTCACAAATACAATATGTCCACTTTATGTTGGCATCATAAAATGGACATATTTTTGTTTTTTGAAAAATTTGAGGGCTTCAAAGTAGAGCAGCAATTTTCAAAAATTTCATGAAAATTGCTAAATCTGAAGGGACAGATGCTGCAGAACTACAACTCCCAGCATGGCTGGGCAGTCCAGGCGTGCTGAGAGTTGTAGTTTGACAACATCTGGAGGGCTACCGTTTGGGCACCACTGTAACAGTGGTCTCCAAACTGTGACCCTCCAGATGTTGCAAAACTATAACTCCTTCTTGCCCAGACGGCCTTTGGCTGACTGGGCATGCTGGGAGTTGCAGTTTGGCCTTCCTAGTGGTTGCCACAGTAAAGATCACTTTCACTTTCAATTCCCCTCATAATTTCCCTACCTGACCCAGGATTCAGCAGTCTCCAGCGACGATTGGGGATCTCCAGCCATCTTCTCCTGCAGGTACCGGCCTCCATCTTCTTCCCACGTTCCCCTCAACATCCAGGGGTGGGCAGAACGGGGGCTTGCCATGGCAACCCACTGTCCTGCTCTGCCATTGGTCAGAATCAGTTCTGACCAATGGCAGGGGATAGGAGGAGATCGCAGCTCTGCGACCTCACTCCTAGCCCTCAAGATGATTGGGGCTGTCCCTGACAGCTCCGATCATCGCTATTTTCCGGGTGATCGGGTCACCAGAGACCTGATCAGCCCATCAAGTGCTCTGCTGGCGCACTACACTGCTCAGAAGAGGAGGAGCACCATTGAGCTTTTGGAGACAGAATTTGGTTGGAAAAGTCGGGGGCCATGTGCGTTTACAAAGCCCCTGTGGTGCCTGAACAGTGGACCCCCCCATATGTGACCCCATTTTGGAAACTACACCCCTCACAGAATTTAATAAGGGGTGCAGTGAGTATTTACACCCCACTGGCGTTTGACAGATCTTTGGAACAGTGGGCTGTGCAAATGAAAAATAAAATTTTTCATTTTCACGGACCACTGTTCCAAAATTCTGTGAGACACCTGTGGGGCGTAAATTCTCACTGTACCCCTTATTACATTACATGAGGGGTGTTGTTTCCACAATGGGGTCACATGTGGGGGGGGGGTCCATTGTTCTGGCACTATGGGGGCTTTGTAATCATACGTGGCCTTCAATTACGGACAAATTTTCTCTTCAAAATCCCAATGGTGCTCCTTCTCTTCTGAGCATTGTAGTGCGCCAGCAGAGCACTTCACATTCATATATGGGGTATGTTCTTACTCAGAAGAAATGGGGTTACAAATTTCGGGGGGCTTTTTTCCTATTTTCCCTTGTGAAAATGAAAAATTTTAGTGAAAAATTTTTTTTTTTCATTTTTCCATCCAACTTTGAAGAATTTTCATTAAACACCTGTGGGGCATTAAGGCTCACTATACCCCTTGTTACGTTCCATGTGGGGTGTAGTTTCCAAAATGGGGTCACATGTGGGTATTTCTTTTTTTTGCGTTTATGTCAGAACCGCTGTAAAATCAGCCACCGCTGTGCAAATCACCACTTTAGGCCTCAAATGTACATAGTGCGCTCTCACTCCTGAGCCTTGTTGTGCGCC
Source organism: Hyla sarda (assembly GCF_029499605.1). Classification (NCBI taxonomy): domain Eukaryota; kingdom Metazoa; phylum Chordata; class Amphibia; order Anura; family Hylidae; genus Hyla; species Hyla sarda. Next base: position 123,072,577 of record NC_079193.1, read on the forward strand.
CGCAGAGCATTTTACGCCCCACATATGGGGTATTTCTGTACTCAGGAGAAATTGTGTTACACATTTTGGGGGTCTTTTTTCCCTTTTAACACTTGTGAAAATAAAAAGTATGGGGCAACACCAGCATGTTAGTGTAAATTTGTTTTTGTTTTTTACACTAACAGGCTGGTGTAGCCCCCAACTTTTCCTTTTCATAAGGAGTAAAAGGAGGAAAAAGCTCCCCAAAATTTGTAGTGCAAATTCTCCCGAGTACGGAAATGTCCCATATGTGGCCCTAAACTGTTTCCTTGAAATACGACATTGAGAGAGCGCCATGCACATTTGAGGACTAAATTAGGGATTGCATAGGGGTGGACATAGGGGTATTCTACGCCAGTGATTCCCAAACAGGGTGCCTCCAGCTGTTGTTAAACTCCCAGCATGCCTGGACAGTCAGTGGCTGTCCGGAAATGCTGGGAGTTGTTGATCTGCAACAGCTGGAGGCTCTGTTTTGGAAACCCTGCCGTACAATACATTATTCATTTTTATTGGGGGGGGGGGCAGTGTAAGGGGGTGTATATGTAGTTTTTTACCCTTTATTATGTGGTAGTGTAGTGTTTTTATGGTACATTCGCACTGGCGGATGTTTACAGTGAGCTTCCCGCTAGAAATTTGCGCGGCGGCGAAAAATTTGCCGCAGCTCATACTTGAATTTGCCCAGCATGTACTGACAGACCATGCATGCTGGGACTGGTACTTTTGCAACAGCTGGAGGCACACTGGTTGGAAAACCTTCAGTTATGTTCTGTTACCTAACTCAGTATTTTCCAACCAGTGTGCCTGCAGCTATTGCAAAACTACAACTCCCAACATGTGCTGATGCTGGGAGATGTAGTTATGCAACAGCTGGAGGTATGCAACTACAACTCGCTGCATGCCGAGACAGCTGTTTGCTGTTTGGGCATGCTGGGATTTGCAGTTTTGCTACATCTGGAGGGCTACAGTTAGAGACCGGTGCACAGTGATCTCCAAACTGTGGACCTCCAGATGTTGCAAAACTAGAAATCCCAGCATGGCCAGACAGAAAACAGCTGTGTGGGCATGCTAGGAGTTGTAGTTTTGCAAGATCTAGAGTGCTACAGTATAGAGATCACTGTACAGTGGTCTCTAAACTGTAGATCTCCAGCTGTTGCAAAACTGCAAATCCCAGCATGCCCAAACAGTAAACAGCTGTCTGGGCATGCTGGGAGTTGTAGTTTTGCAACATCTGCAGGGCTACAGTGTAGAGACCACTGTATAGTGGTCTCAAACTGTAGCCCTCCAGATGTTGCTAGGCAACTCACCGACTTCTGCAGGATCCAGGGAGCCGTCCTCTGACGCATGACATCGCCGCCCTTGCCGATCACCGCAGCCGAACGCGTCCCGCAGCCTCCACCGACGGGTATGTGGACTTCGGCGCCCGGTCTTCTTCGGTTTCCCCGTCCTGCCCCGCCTATTGTGGGTGGGCATAACGGGGAAAACAAAAGTTAACCCTGCCGCCCCCGATCTGCTATTGGTCGTCGCTTTTGATAACCAATAGCAGGGATGGGAGGGGTGGCACCCCTGCCATCTCACTCCTATCCCTTCAGGTGGATCATAGGTGTCTTGGACAACCGCGATCCCCCTTATATTCCGGGTCACCATAGACCCGTATGACCAGGAATAGGCGCAAATCACAAGTGTGAATTCACTTGCACTTTGCGCCGATCGCCAACATGGGGGGGGTTTGATGACCCCCCTGGGCATTTGCTCGGGGTGCCTGCTGATCGATATCAGCAGTCACCCCGGTCCGGCCGGCGCATGTACATGTACGTCCTTGGTCTGTAAGACCCAGGATGTCAGGACGTAACGGTACACCCGGGGTCCTGAACAGGTTATTGTAATTATATTATGAAGGTGATCTATTTTACATGTATATATATTTTTTTGTATTTAAGTTTATTTAATATTTAGAAAAAAAAGTGTATTATTGGGGCTGCCATTACCAGAGCAAGTGTGCTGACATCACTTCACGACACCAGCACACGTGCTCTACATTATGTAATTCCGGCGCATGTGCTTGATCATGCGCACAGGAGAGCATCTGGTAGCTTTCCTTTAGTCCCCTGCAGGCTCTGTATGGAGGATGGGTAGTACAGGGGAAAGAAAAACTAGGGGGGGAGCTGGCGGCCATTTTACTGAGGTACGGAAGCCACCATTGTGATCAGAGCGAGACTTTCAGACACTTCAGGACTCACCTCACTGACTGCTGCTTCTTATGGGACCTGTGTGAGAGAGGCCAGGAGCAGCAGGGCGGGGAGACTCGAAACAGCCCCAGGCAGCGTTATAGGACCAAGAGTCCCCCCAGGACTTGAAACAGATGCAGGCTGTAAAAGCACCAAGAGAGAAGGGAGACTGGTGAAGAAGCAGAGTTGGACTAGGTGTTTGCTGACCATGATGGAAGAATCTGTACCAGCATACACACTCAGCTCTGCTGAGTTTAGGTTGTACATATCCAGCTCTTGCAGGTAAAGGATCCTCCTTGGTGGTGAGGGCTGCCTATAGTCTGGTGGTAGGGGGGTGAGCTGACAGCCGGGAGGTCAGTGCAGTGTTTATGTATCCCTGCTGGGGTGGAGAAGTGACTCACAAGGTGGGAGTTGTGTCACACATAGCTTTCTCCAGTCTTTCCCAAGCCTGGGAAAGCTGTGTTTCATATTCAGACTCAGTTTAATGACTTATGGCTATGTAATGATTACAGGGTCTGACTGTCACACACAGCTTTCCCAGTATTCTGAATGGCACATGATCTGCTAAGCACGGACACATTTCCTGCCAATCAGGTGCCGGGAAAAGCTGGGTGTGACAGTAAGGCCCTGTAATTGTTACAGAGCCATGAGTAATTACAGAGTCTGATAGTCAGACACAACTTTCCTATGGCTTCTGATTACCAAGGAATGTTTCAGTGCTATTCTGATCATGTGCAATTTAGGAGCCTGGAAAAGCTGTGTATGACATTCAGACCCTATCTAATTAATCATTGCCCTGTAATAATTACAGGTTTCTGAATGGCACATGATCTGTTCTATAATGTGTTATCCCGCAGTCAGTATGCTAATATTACATCACGTTTTATCCTCCAGTCACCTCCACAGCTATAATCACTATTCTGCTGTTCTATAGAGTCTTATCCTCCGGTAACCTCCAAAGTTGCAGTCAGTGTTCTAATGTTAAATCACATCTTATCCTCTGGCCCCCATCCGAAGCTGCACTAATTATTCTTCTGTTATATAACTTCTTATCATCCAGTCACCTCCAAAGCTGTACTCATTATTCTGCTGGCATAATATATAATGGCTTATCCTCTAGTCACGTCAAGAGCTGTACTCACTATTCTGCTTTTACATCATATCTTAGGCTATGTTCACATATCTGAATTTCTGTGGCAGATGTTTCCGGCATGGAAATTCAGTTTTCTGCATCCGCGAAAAGAATAAACGTGCCCGTTCTTTGCATAAGTCTATGAGACAGCATGTTCTTGTGCAGTTTGCTGGATGTCTGCACAGAGATCCTTTGTGCAGACATTCCGTTGTGTGAACATATCGTAAGTCTGCAATGAATCAGCTCTGGAGGTGACATCCAGTAGTCTGTTCTTTACCACTCTTTAGACACCAACAAAATGGTGCACACAGACAAAAGAGGAAGGCAGACGAACAAGACCAGATTTGTAACAGTCTATTCAAAATTGCTTGCCTTCCCCATATTCCTCCTGTTAGCTCCCTCTGCTGGTCAACAGTGGGAAATATTATATATTATAAATTTTTAGTACATTTTAAGTAAATTATTTATAAATTATTTAAAAAAATATTTTAAAAATGTGAAAACATTATTCAACCTGTAAAAAAAAAAAAAAAAAATAACATCTGGTGACATATTCCCGTTAAGGACATTGCCATATTTTTCCTTCCTAACCCCAAAAGAAAGTTGTGGTCTTGTAAGAAGAGGAGAATAGTTGTATGTAAGCAAATTGTTTAGATTGTTGTTAGTTTTGATGCCTAAAAAGGTAATAGACGGATTAATCCAGTCATTGGGGATGTCTAGATTTGCCTAGAAAATCTTATTTGGGGGGGGGGGGGGGGAGTAGGCTTAAACTAGGGCTGGGCGGTATGACCAAATGTGTGTATCACAGTATTTTTTTTAACTTCTGGCAGTTCCACGGTATATAACGGTATTTCCTCCTCCTTCCCCCCCCCCCCCGCCCCCAAATTAATTATCAGCGCTGCGCTGTTCTGCCGTCCCCCCCCCCCCCCCCCCCCATTAATTATCAGCCCAGCGCTGCCCCTATCGGGGTAAATACTCACGTCACCCGCTAGCGCTGCCCTCCTCACGCTGTTTGTTGCGGCAGCGGGCGCTGGCACAAGGTAAATAAAATAAACTAACGCATGTTCTGACGTCGGCCTTACGCTGGGGACAGGAACGTCGGACAGCCGTCAGCCTATCACCGGCCGCAGCGATGTTCCGCCTCGGCTGTTGATAGGCTGAGCCCACTGTCATGTAAAGAGCTCTGGATGGCTTCTTACATGACAGTGGGCTCAGCCTATCAGCGGCCGAGGCGGAACATCGCTGCGATCGTTGATAGGCTGATGGCTGTCCGACGTTCCATTCCCTAGGAAGCAGATGAGGCCGGTACCTGACCAACGGGAGGGAAGATAAAGTTTATTTTGTTTTATTTTTTGCAGCCCGGGAATAGGGATACCACACAGTATAGAGCAGTGGTCTTCAACCTGCCGACCTCCAGATGTTGCAAAACTACAACTCCCAGCATGCATGTTGAGAGTTGTAGTTTTGCAACATCTGGAGGTCCGCAGGTTGAAGACCACTGGTATAGAGAGTGTGTCAGCGCCGGCGGCCGCAACAAACGGGAGGATGGGGACGGGGACAGCGCTAGGCTGATAATTAATTGGGGGGCAGAACAGCGCTCGCGGGCAACATATGATTAGTACCCCGATGTGGGGACAGCGCACCGCTGGGCTAATTCATTCATTCCCGAGGGGGAGGGGCCAAACCGGTATTGCGGTATGGGTTAAAATTCATATCGTGCAGCACAAAAATGTCGGTATTCGATATGAACCGGTATACCGCCCAGCCCTAGCTTAAACTTGAAATTTTTAATTTGTTAGTATAAGTTTTAGGTTGTAAGGGTGCGTTCACACGGAGTAAATGAAGAGCAATTCACGCCGAAAAATTTACGGGCGGAAAAAATAATGTTATTTTTGCGCAAAATTTGCGCGGAATTGCGCGCGGACATGGGGGGGAAAAGAAGTGAAGGGTTTTTCAGCCATTTCCGTGCAAATTGCATGCAAATTGCCCGCGAATTGCGTGCAAATTCCGCGCAAAAACGATGTCGGGCGGAATTTTTTTCTACCATTGACTTCAATTGATTTCTGCTAGCGGATTCCGCTTGAAGAATGAATATGTTCTTTCTTCAAGCGGAACGGAATTCAGCGTTGGAATTCTGCTAGCAGAATTTCCGCAGTGTGAACAGGCCAGCAGAAATAACATTAAAGTCAATGGGCAGAGGAGATGTGCATTAGTTTGTAGCGGAGAATTCAAGAGGAACTACTCTTAAATTCCTCTTGAATTACTCCGTAATACAGCGATCCAAAAAGTTCCAATAGTTTGTATTTGACTCCGACCATCAACCGTATGTATGAAATATGTAGCTGATGGGGCACTTGCTTCACAAGTATCTAACAAGTGATGTGGATGGAAGACCTCATTGGAAGTACTACACAGCACACACAAGTTCAAGAGAACTTGATAACACTAGATCACGTTTCAGGATCCCACAGAATATAAGATTGTGCAGTGAGACCAATCAGCCCTACCTAAGCAATTTTCACTTTGCAGTGGTCAGAATTTATCATTGGGAAAGTCACACATAAGCAAATGAAAGTATCAAACCCCCTTCAAAAAGTCGCAAGTGTAAGCCTGGTCAGGCCTAGCTTACAAACTTGCCTTTGACAGCAATTTTTAAAAAGTCGCACAAAAAGTCTCAACTGCTTTTTGTGCTGCTCCACTCCCTGACCACCCGCCCGCATCTATCATCCACTCGCTAGGTATTGCAGTACTACAACTCCCAGCATGCTTTCACATGTGGAGCAGGCCGACAGGAAAATGAAATCACAGCACTGTAATTTCATATTTACTGGACAGACCTGTGATTGGTCCAGACCTCCTGGCCAATCACAGCTGGCAGAATGAAATATGAAGTTACAGTGCCATAACGTCATTTTTCCCCACTGGGAAGCCAGGGAGCTGAGCACAAGTTGCCCGCTTTTTCTGGCTTCCTTCTCTCCCGCGCCCCACTACTACAACTCCAAGCTTGTCACCCACCTGCACATCTCCGCCACGCGCCACACAACTACAACTCCCAGCATGTTCTTACCGTAAGGGCATGCTAGGAGTTGTAGAGGTGCGGCGGGTGGAAGATTGTCACTTACCCGCACATCTCCCGCCCAGGCCACATGACTACAACTGCCAGCATGTTACAGTAAGGACATGCTGGGAGTTGTAGTGGTGCGAGCTGTGACAAGCTTGTCACCTGCCCGCACATTTCTTGCCCGCGCAGCACGACTACAATTTCCAGCATGTCCTTACTGCAAGAACATGCTGGGACTTTTAGTCGGGCAGCAGGGGCAGGTGACAAGCTTTTCACTCGCCCCTGTTTAATGTTAATAAAATGGTTAACGAGGGCTGGTGTTTTTTGGAATTTTTATTAAACGTGTTGTGTTTTTTTAATTTATTTACTTTACAGGCTTAGTAGTGGAAACAGTTTTATAGACTGAGTCCATTACCAAGCCGGGGTTTAGCGTTAGCCACAAAAATCGGAATAGCTAGCGCTAACCCCCAATTATTACCCCCAGTACCCACCACTACACGGGTGCCAGAAAGAGCCGGTATCAACAGGCCCAGAGTGTCAAAAATGGCGCTCCTGGGCCTAGGCGCTAACAGGCTGGCTTTTTTTTGACCGGGGAGGGCCAGTAACAATGGTCCTCGCCCACCCGGTAACGTCAGGCTGTTGCTGCTTGGTTGATATCTGGCTGAGAATAACAATAGGGGGAACCCTATGCATGTTTTTCTTTTTTTTTTTTTTTTATATTATTTAGGAAAAAAACGTGGGGTTCCCCATATTTTCATTCTCAGCCAGATACCAACCAAGCAGGCAACAGCCTCACGTTACCAGGGTGGGCGAAGACCATTGTTTCTGGACCTCCCCAGCTTAAATAACGCCAGCCTGTTACCACCTAGGCCCAGGAGGGCCATATTTGATGCTCCAGGCCTGTTGGTACCGGCTGGGGGTTAGCGCTAGGCGTTTTTTGGGCTGACGCTAAGCCCCGGTTTTAGTGATGGACTCTGTCTATAAGACAGCTTCCAATACCAAGCCTGTGAAGTACCGTATTTATCGGCGTATAACACGCACTTTTTAGGCTAAAATTTTTAGCCTAAAGTCTATGTGCGTGTTATACGCGATACACCCCCAGGAAAGGCAGGGAGAGAGAGGCCGTCACTGCCCACTTCTCTCCCCCTGCCTTCCCTGGGGTCTAGAGCCCTGCTGCCGGCCCTTCTCTCCCCCTAGCTATCGGCGCCGCTGCCCGTTCTGTCCCCCTGACTATCTGTGCCGGCGCCCCACTGCCGGCGCCGATAGCCAGGGGGAGAGAAGGGGCAGCGGCACCCATTGCCGGCGCCGCTGCCCCGTTGCCTCCCCCCATCCCCGGTGGCATAATTACCTGGGTCGGGTCCGCGCTGCTGCAGGCCTCCGGCGTGCGTCCCCTGCGTCGTTGCCATGCACGCGCGGCGCACTGACGTCATGCGCCGTGCAGCGCATAGCAACGACGCAGGGGACGCGCGCCGGAGGCCTGCAGCAGCGCGGACCCGACCCAGGTAATTATGCCACCGGGGATGGGGGGAGGCAACAGGGCAGCGGGGAAAGGCAGGGGGAGAGAAGCGGGCAGCGACGGCCTCTCTCCCCCTGCCTTTCCTGGGGGTATATCGGGGTATACACGCGCGCACACGCACCCTCATTTTACCATGGATATTTGGGTAAAAAACTTTTTTTACCCAAATATCCTTGGTAAAATGAGGGTGCGTGTTATAGGCCGGTGGGTGGTATACCCCGATAAATACGGTAAATAGAAAAAAACACAACAAGTTTAAAAAACTTTTTTTTTTTTTTTTAAAACACTCCCTCACAAGCCCTTGTTAACCATTTTATTACTATTAACCCCTTAAGGACGCAGCTCATTTTCACCTTAAGGACGGAGCCATTTTTAGCAATTCTGACCACTGTCCCTTTATGCATTAATAACTCTGGGATGCTTTTATCGATTATTCTTGATTCTGAGATTGTTTTTTCGTGACATATTCTACTTTATTTTAGTGCTAAATTTTCGTCGTTACTTGCATCCTTTCTTGTTGAAAAATCCCAAAATTTCATGAAAATTTTGAAGTTTGCATTTTTCTAACTTTGAAACTCTCTGCTTGTAAGGAAAATGGATATTCCCAAAAAAATGTATTATATTGATTCACAAATACAATATGTTTACTTTATGTTGGCATCATAAAATGGACATATTTTTACTTGTAAAAATTAGAGGGCTTCAAAGTATAGCAGCAGTTTTAAAAATTTTCCTGAAAATTGCTAAATCTGAAGGGACAGATGTTACAGAACTGGGCAGTCTAGGCATGCTGAGATTTGTAGTTTTTCAACATCTGGAGGGCTACCGTTTGGGCACCACTGTAATAGTGGTCTCCAAACTGTGACCCTCCTGATGTTGCAAAACTACAACTCCCAGCATGCCCAGACAGCCAAAGGCTGGGAGTTGCAGTTTGGCAACCACTAGGAATGCAGCAGTAAAGATCGCTTTACTGCCACCTTCCTTTATGCTCCACGCCATCCCCTCCCTACCTGCTCCACTGATGTCACCGACTATCGGCGGTCCCCACTGCATCTTCTTTGCAGGTACCGGCCGCCATCTTCTCCCCCCCCCCGTTCTGCCCGACATCCATGGCAACCCCCTGTCTTCAACTGCCATTGGTCAGCACTCATTGCTGACTAATGGCAGGGGATAGGAGGAGGCTGCAGCAACCTCGCTCCTATCCCTCAGGATGATCGGGGCTGTCACTTACAGCTCCGATCATCCCTATTTTCCTGGCGATCAGGTCACCAGAGACCCGATCAGCCCGGAATAGCAGAAGATCGCATGTCTGAATTGAAATGCGATTCCCTGCGATTGCCGACACGGCGATGTGCCGGGATGCCTGCTGAATGATTTCAGCAGGCATCCCGGTCCGGTCCCCAACCGGCTAGCGGCGGGGACCGGAATTCTCACGGGCATTTCCTTACGCCCTACGTCCTTTAAAGGGGTTATCCAGGAAAAAACTTTTTTATATATATCAACTGGCTCCAGAAAGTTAAACAGATTTGTAAATTACTTCTATTAAAAAATCTTAATCCTTTCAGTACTTAGCTTCTGAAGTTAAGGTTGTTCTTTTCTGTCTAAGTCCTCTCTGATGACACCTGTCTCGGGAAACGCCCAGTTTCCCCATAGCAAACCTCTTCTAAACTGGGCGTTTCCCGAGACAGGTGTCATCAGAGAGGACTTAGACAGAAAAGAACAACCTTAACTTCAGAAGGACTTCGCTGTCAGTTACCGGCTCTACCATAGGGACGGACTGCACCTCAGTGGGGAGGGTGCAGCTGTGCTTGGGGAGAAGATGGCTAGAAGGGTGGAGGAGTGTTTAAACTAGGGACTGGGGGGGAGGGAACCTGCAACATAGAGGGGGAAGATAGTGTAGATAGAGTGGGGACTTATTATTGTACCTGGGGGTGGAGCGGAGGGAGGGGTTAGAATAGTTAATAGGGATAGGCTTCAAAGGAAGAACAACCATATGCCATTAAATTGCATGTTGACTAATGCCAGAAGTCTGACCAATAAATCTGATCAACTGGAGTGGTTGATGTCTGAGGAGCATTATGACATAGTGGGTATAAGAGAGACTTGGTTGGATGATACCTGTGACTGGGCGGTCAACATACAGGGTTATAGTCTATTCAGGAAGGATCGGACAAAACGGAAAGGGGGAGGAGTCTGTCTTTATGCAAAATCCAGTCTGAAGACCGCACTGCGTGAGGATATACGGGAGGGAAACGATATTGTGGAGTCATTATGGGTAGAAATATATGGAGATAAAAATAATAAAATTCTGATAGGGGTTTAGTATAAGCCACCAAACATAATGGAAGAAGCAGAAGATCAATTAATGAGGCAAATAAACAAGGCAGCAAATCAGAATGAGGAGGTAATAATGGGGGACTTTAACTATCCTGATATAATTTGGGAGACTGAGTCCTGTGAATCTCATAAAGGAAACAGGTTTCTGACTATAGCTAAAGACAATTATCTGTCCCAAATGGTGCAGAGCCTGACCAGAGGGGGCACCGTACTAGACTTAATATTAACCAACAGACCTGACAGAGTAACTGATGTGCAAATAGAAGGACACCTGGGAAATAGGGATCATAATATAATACATTATAACTTGTTCTTCAATAAGGGAATCTCTCGAGGGGCCACAAAAACAATGAACTTTAGGAAGGCAAAGTTCGTTCAACTCAGAGAAGCCCTTAACAATATAAAATGGGATAATGTCCTCAAAAACAAGAATACTGACACTAAATGGGAGACTTTTAAAAATATCTTAAACTCTCACTGTAAGATGTATATACCTTTTGGGAATAAAAGGGTCAGAAATAAAATCAAACCAATATGGATGAATAAAAATGTTAAGGGGGCAATAAATGACAAAAATAAAGCATTTAAAATACTAAAACAGGATGGCAGTGAAGAAGCATTAAAAAGCTATAGAGAAAAATGTAAAATATGTAAAAAACAGATAAAAGCCGCAAAAAAAGAGACAGAAAGACTCATTACCAAAGAGAGTAAAACTAACCCCAAAATGTTTTTTAACTATATAAATAGCAAAAAGTTCAAAAATGAAAGTGTAGGCCCTTTAAAAAATGATAAAGAAGAAATTATAAACGGGGATCAGGAAAAAGCAAATATATTAAACAAATTCTTCTCCACTGTATTCACTGAGGAAAATGAAATGCCAGGTGAAATACAGCGAGATAAGGCAAACTCCTCTTTACAGGTCACCTGTCTAACCCGGGAAGAAGTACAGTGTCGCCTACAAAAAATCAAAATAGACAAATCACCAGGTCCAGATGGCATTCACCCCCATGTTCTAAAGGAATTAAGTAGTGTAATAGACAGACCTCTATTTTTTATATTTATGGACTCTATAGTAACGGGGACTGTTCCCCAGGACTGGCGCATGGCAAATGTGGTGCCAATATTTAAAAATGGGACAAAAGGTGACCCCGGAAATTATAGGCCTGTTAGTTTAACCTCTGTTGTATGTAAATTGTTTGAGGGTTTTCTAAGAGATGCTATTTTGGAATATATTGATACAAATAAATGTATGACTTCATATCAGCATGGCTTTATGAGGGATCGGACCTGTCAAACTAACCTGATCAGCTTTTATGAGGAGGTGAGCTCCAAACTTGACCATGGGCAATCGCTGGATGTCGTATATCTGGATTTTTCCAAAGCATTTGATACGGTTCCACATAAACGGTTGGTGCATAAAATGAGAAGGATGGGGCTGGGGGAGAATGTGTGTAAGTTGGTAAGTAACTGGCTCAGTGATAGGAAACAGAGGGTGTTTATTAATGGTACTTATTCTGATTGGGTGACTGTAACTAGTGGGGTACCACAGGGGTCAGTATTGGGTCCTGTCCTATTTAATATATTCATTAATGACCCTGTAGAGGGGTTGAATAGTAAAGTAGCAGTCTTTGCAGATGATACTTAACTCTGTAAAGCGGTAAACACAATAGAGGCCAGGGCACTGTTACAAATGGATCTGGATAGGTTGGAGGCTTGGGCTGGGAAGTGGCACATGAGGTTCAACTCTGATAAATGTAAGGTAATTCACATGGGGAGGAAAAATCCGGCCTGGGATTATGTATTAAATGGGAGCACACTTGGGATGACTGACGTGGAAAAGGACTTGGGAGTTTTAGTGAACAGTAAATTTAGCTGTAGTGACCAGTGTCGGGCAGCTGCTGCCAAGGCAAATAAAATCATGGGGTGCATCAATATGGGCATAGATGCCCACGACAAGGAAATAATTCTACCACTGTACAAATCCCTAGTCAGACCACACATAGAATACTGTGTACAGTACTGGGCACCAGTGTACAAGAAAGATATAGTGGAGCTGGAGAGGGTTCAAAGACGGGCAACCAGGGTAATACGGGGAATGGGAGGACTACAGTACACAGAAAGATTGTCAGAATTAGGGTTATTTAGTTTAGAAAAAAGAAGGCTTAGGGGAGACCTAATAACTATGTATAAATATATCAGGGGACAGTACAGAGATCTTTCCCATGATCTATTTATACCCAGGACTGTATATCTATAACAAGGGGGCATCCTCTACGTCTAGAGGAAAGAAGGTTTCTACACCAGCACAGATGGGGGTTCTTTACTGTAAGAGCAGTGAGACTGTGGAATTCTCTCCCGGAGGAGGTCGTCATGGGGAACTCTGTAAAAGAATTTAAAAGGGGTCTGGATGCATTTTTGGAGAGTAAAAACATTGCTGTTTATGTAAATTAGAATTATAGGGACAGAACGTTGATCCAGTGATTTATTCTGACTGCCATATTTGGAGTTGGGAAGGAATTTTTTACCTCTAGTATGAGGTTTTTTTTTGTGCCTTCCTCTGGATTAACTCAGTAGGGACTCATTAGGGATATAGGTTGAACGAGATGGACTCTGGTCTTTTTCAACCTTATGAACTATGTTACTATAAGTACTGAAAGGATAAAGATTTTTTAATAGAAGTAATTTACAAATCTGTTTAACTTTCTGGATCCAGTTGATATATAAAAAAAAGTTTTTTCCTGGAATACCCCTTTAAGGACTCGGGATGCAGGGCGTATGCATACGCCCTGCGTCCTGAACAGGTTAAACCAAAAAAACGCTGGTCATCGAACTTCACTAAATCCAAAGTAGTCCTCTGCATACACGGATCTAAAAGGAGAAAAAAAAATGTGTTAGTACATTTAGGGGGAAAAAAAGTGATAACAATTTTATTTATAAACACATCTATATATAACACATTTTTTTCACAGCTGCGACTTGAGGTGGGGGTTACAAAGGAATGTTCTGAATTAATTCTTTGGTTTTTGCTTATGTGTGCTAAAAATGGTATTCAAAAGTGATTTATTAGTTTTTGCTTATGTGAGACAAATTAATCAACCCCCTGTGATAGTATGATAAATATGTCACATGTAAGCAAAAAAAAAAAATTACTACAGAACTCGCTTACCAAAGCAACGATGATAAATGCCCTGGTACATATTTGTATCATAGCAACTGGAACTGGCGTTGCAAGGGGCAGAGACTGGCCAGGCTCTTGGGATTGTTCACATTGTGCCCATTAAAAGAAAACTGTAATCATGTAAAGTCAAATATAAATCTGCCACAAATGGAACACAGGCCCTTGCACTTGTCTAATAGCAGAAAAATGCACCAAATGCTTTTGCTGAGATTTAAAGGGGTACTCCGGTGAAAACCTTTTTTCTTTTAAATCAACTGGTGCCAGAAAGTTAAATAGATTTGTAAATTCTATTAAAAAATCTTAATCCTTCCTGTACTTATTAGCTGCTGAATACTACAGAGGAAATTCTTTTCTTTTTGGAATTCTCTCTGATGACATCACAAGCACAGTGCTCTTTGCTGATGTCATAATAATAATAATAATAATAACTCTTTATTTATTGTTGTCCTTAGTGGGATTTGGACCCAAGGCCCCAGCACTGCAAGGCAGCAGTGCTAACCACTGAGCCACCATGCTGCCCTTAGGATACATCTGCTCTGCACGGTTGCTAAAATGGACAGAGATGTCAGCAGAGAGCACTGTATTCGTGATGTCATCAGTGTTCCAAAAAGAAAGGAATTTCTTCTGTAGCATTCAGCAGATTATAAGTACTGGAAGGATTAAGATTTTTTAATAGAAGTAATTTACAAATATGTTTAACTTTCTGGCACCAGTTGATTTAAAAGAAAAAAGGTTTTCACCGGAGTACCTCTTTAACTTTTATAATGTTGCTGTATGCCAGTTTATTTTAGATCTAATCTGTAAAATTGGGTTTCAAGCAGTGCTAAAACAGGGAGAGGCGAAATACCTAGTCTTTATATGTATTTATTATTGATTGTAGTGTCAGTTTTGTAATAACTTTATAATTTGTTTCTTAGGCAATCGTGGCCCACAAAGATTGATGTTCCACAAGATTTGGAGGATGATCTGACAACCTCTCCATTAGCCCATGTGGCTGTTCCACCAACACCAGCACGGAGTGCAGAAAATGTGCTTAATGGCCATAGAAATAAAGGCGTTGTGGAACCACTGAAAAAGGAGGATGTGCCAGATTTTTCTGGCCCAACAGCTTCAGGAGTACCTCCTGTGGCCCTGAACCCATCAACAAGTGGCAGGAAATGCCTTTTCAGAGTTGAAGAAGATGAGGAGGAAGATGAAGAAGATAAGAAGCATATTTCACTCTCCACACAAGTTGTTTTGCGACGCAAGCCCTCTGTTACAAACCGCCTAACATCTAGGAAGAGTGCCCCAGTGCTCAACCAGATCTTTGAAGAAGGAGAGTCTGATGATGAGTTTGATATGGATGAAAATCTTCCCCCAAAGCTAAGTAGATTAAAAATGAACATAGCTTCTCCTGGTACTGTTCATAAAAGATACCACAGAAGGAAAAGCCAAGGTCGAGGATCAAGCTGCAGCAGCTCAGAAACAAGTGATGATGATTCTGAGAGTAGGAGAAGGCTAGATAAAGATAGTGGCTTTACCTATTCTTGGCACAGAAGAGACAGCAGTGAAGGTCCACCTGGGAATCAAGGTGATGGGGGAGGACAAAGTAAACCAAGCAATGGAAGTTCAGGTGTTGACAAAACTAGTCCAAGTGATAATAAAGGAGGTGGCAGTCCATCCGGTAGTTCTGACGGCAACACCAACAATTCCTCTGGGAACAGCCGTAACTGCGCTGGTTCTGGAAACTCGGTGCAACAGTCCCCAAGAAGCGCAGGAGAACTTGTAGAAAGCCTGAAACTCATGGGTTTGTGTCTGGGCTCCCAACTCCATAATGGAGCCAAGTATATCATTGATCCTCAAAACAGTCTGTCATTTTCAAGTGTCAAAGTGCAGGAGAAGTCCAGCTGGAAGATGTGCATTAGCTCGAATGGCACTGCTGGTAATAGCGTACCTACAGCCAGTATAAAACTATTCTCTGACCAAATGTCAGACTCTGCCAATGAACTAGAGCTTCTGAAGAGTAAAAACTTTAAGAACAATGTTTTACAGCTACCTCTTTGTGAAAAAACAATATCTGTGAATATCCAGAGGAATCCCAAGGAGGGATTGCTATGTACCACTAGTCAGGCCAGCTGTTGCCATGTCATTTAATAGTTGCTTTATGTACATAAGTGTGGCACCATCATTCAAGGCTGAGAACAGTTGCTGGTTTTGTCTATGCCATTTTATAGTCTTATTTTTTTTCTAAGTGGGCTTAGTTATTTATTACGGTTTTAGTTTGTTTTTGCTAGGTAGATCAGCAGCACATTGCATTTCTATGCAGGCTTCTTGCTGACACTTTTTTTTTTTGTAGCTCATTCTAAATATTTTTACTGTGTAAATTTCAATTGTTTTAACGAAAACAAAAAGAAATAATTTTTAGTGTGACCTTGTAACGCACTTACGAATCTCATTTTCAGCACTTAAGCTAAGGAGACCTTTTTTTAGATTTCCTTATGATTTCCTTAGATTTCTTTGCTTAATTCCAGTCCTGACTATTGTGATTGTCGTGTACTATTGTGTGTCTGAGAGAAAACCAAAGCAATAATGTTTTATTGTAGAATCCTCCTCTAGGGTGGTCTCATATTCCAAGGCTTGCACAAATTAATCATGCACTGAAATAGTTTTTAACACCTTAAGTCCCTCTTTTGTCTGACAAATTACAGAATCTACTTTGTACCAGCCTTAAATATGAAGTACTGACCCAAAAAATGATGTCTACTTTAACTTTGTTTTTACACAAATGAAGAAAATTTTAGTTTTTCCTAGTTTTAGTGACAGAAAATAGGGATTTTATTAAAGACAAGAGATGAGTATTATAATGCCAAATCTTTCTTTACCAACTTGAACAGCAGCAAAAGAGTTAACAGAAACAAGAGAAAAAAAGTTTCAGGTGCTATCAGGTATGCAACCAGGTACAGTTCTTCCAATCACCGTGCAGCCTAGGTTATATAATCAAAACCGAATGACCATGGATTCAGGAGTTTGTCTGGCGCAGAGAGGAACCATCAGGAAGCCAAGTAAAATCAATGGATTTATGAAATGCAACGCGTTTCGCTGCGCATGCGCAGCTTCATCAGGCATAACAAGAGAAGGCTGGTGACAGATATATATACCTCCAGGAATTAACCATTAGAGTACTTTTTGAAAGAGTTGTTGCATTAAATTACATATCCACATATGAATGTGACAATATATAAAAAAATATAAATAAATATAAATAGACAGACGACAATCACAAAAATAAAACAATAATGTAGAAGCACAATGAAATCACATAAACATATAATATAATTATCGCATGTGGTGTGAATATACCCCACATGCGACTTAAGCAATCACACCGCTTGGTCATCGGTGCGGCATTCAACAACGCAAGTTGAATATTATTTCAAAATATATAGTATAGAAAAATATGGACCTATAAGATACTATATGTGTTAGTTCAGAAAGCAAAAAATTGAATTATATATCACTGCACTATCTAAATGGGTAATGACAGTACAAATAAAGTAAAATGAACAGTGCGGTATTACAAATCGCAACTGACCCGAGGTTGACATGTGAACACTACTTAGAAAAGAAGTGGGGGAAATGAACTAGAATAACTAGTGCGGTATTGAGTACAGCACCCGGCCAAGACGCAAGGTGTGAATACTCGTAGAAGGATAACAACATATTTATAAAATCAAAATTTACAAACAACAAAAAATAATAAATAAATAAAAAATAAATAGTAAATATACAGAGGTTTCTGTATACAAGGAAGAAAAGGAGAAAAGAAAGAAAAGAACCTGGATAATAAAGCATAAATGATAATAGATAAACAGTAAAAAACGACCAGATAATAAAAATAATAAAAATAAATATAAATAAAATATAACAAAAGACGTACCTATAAACCAATTTCAATAAACAAGTAGGAGAGAAGGAAACAATATCCCGGATAGGATGCTCCAGGATGAACAGCACAGAAGGAACAACGAAAAAAACGGGTATAGATGTAATATTTTGGAGATAAATCTATTAGGAGAAATGTAATATTATAGACCCTAATTTATCAGATTATTTAACTGTATCGATACATTCATTAAAACCTTGAGGGTGCAAAGTATGTAATTTGTGAATCCAGAAGGATTCATGATTATTTAATCTTTGTATAGGGCTGATTATAAAAATGAAGCCCTCAGAATTCTATCAGATCTTGAATATTACACCCCACTTCCCAATGACCCTTCTCCTCATATTTTTTCACAATATTGTTTGCTCATAGGTGGAGCTGTAGAAAATCAATTGCTGGACAAAAGGGAGCACACATTTCTCAATATTAAAAATTATAATTTACCTATTTTTTTATTATTTACCCAAATTACATAAATGTTTAATTAACCCCCCTGGTAGACCTATTATTTCTGGTATTGGTTTGATTACTGCAAACCTTTCCCATTTTATAGATTTATTTCTCCAACCTTACGTTCTACATTTACCATCCTATTTGAGAGATTCAGCTCAGCTCATTTCTGAACTACATGCCTTATCCCTACCCCCTTATTATAGTTTTCTTACCCTGGATGTATGCTCCCTTTATTCTAACATCTCCACTGATTTAGGTGTTCCTGCAATTAGACATTTCCTACAAGAGGACCCCTCACTAAACCCTAGTCAGTCAGAATTCTTACTGGAATCCATTAGATTTATTCTTCTTAATAATGTCTTTGAATTTAATCATACCATTTATCGGCAGAACAGGGGCTGTGCCATGGGGACTCGATTCGCCCCCAGTTACGCTAATTTGTTCATGGGGTGATTCGAGTCCCTAATTATGGCACAGTCCCTATATTTTAAGTTTGTTTTTTTCTTTCGTCGTTATATGGACGATCTCTTCTTGATCTGGGTAGGTACCAAACATGAAGCTGACCTTTTTGTAAATGAGCTGAATACTAATACATGGGGCATAAAATTTACTATGCATTATGCAGAAAGCTCCATTCAATTTTTAGACCTTGATATCCATAAAACAGATGATGGCACTATTTCCACTAAGACTTTTTTTTAAATCTGTTGATATTAACAGTTTCTTGCAGTTCGACAGCGCACACTATCCAAGCTGGCTAAGAGGGGTGCCATTCGGCCAGTATTTACGAATTCGCAGAAACTGTACTTCTGATTCAGATTTTATTTCTCAAGCAGATGTTTTAAAAAAACGCTTTATACAGAAGGGCTATCCTAGATCGCTCTTAACCAAGGCATATATGAAGGTGAAGGATAAAAAACAATCTGATTTGGTTACATCTATTCCCAAAACATCTAGTTCCAATCAGCCTCATAACCCCTTTAGATATAATTTTGTTACAAATTTCAATATTGAGGCATCTAATATTAGAAAAATACTAACTAAGAATTGGCCCATTATTCAAAATGATAAAATTCTAAATCAAATAATTCCCCCAGTTCCTAATGTCACTTACAGACGTTCTAAAAATCTTAGCAATTTGTTAGCCCCCAGTAGATTTTCCGAACATCCGACACCACAGAATATCCGTCCCTTTAAACCATACTGTTTCCCCTGTAAAAAAAAGTCGCTGCCTTTGCTGCGAATGGATCATTCAAACTGACACTTTTTCTTCTTATTTCACACAGCAAACATTTAAAATAAAAGATTCATTAAATTGCAACACCACTTTTGCTATTTATCTATTAACCTGTGGTTGCGACCGCCAATATGTCGGCCGCACCACACAAACTGTACGCTCCAGGATGAACAAGCACAGATGGAACATAAAACATGGTTTTTTGTTGCACAGTTTGTCCCGACACTTCACTCTTCACCATCAAAAAAACACTGAAACATTGAAATTAATCATTTTAGAAACTATCCCCATTCATTTACCTAACAGAATACAAAGATTAAATAATCGTGAATCCTTCTGGATTCACAAATTACATACTTTGCACCCTCAAGGTTTTAATGAATGTATCGATACAGTTAAATAATCTGATAAATTAGGGTCTATAATATTACATTTCTCCTAATAGATTTATCTCCAAAATATTACATCTATACCCGTTTTTTTCGTTGTTCCTTCTGTGCTGTTCATCCTGGTGCGTCCTATCCGGGATATTGTTTCCTTCTCTCCTACTTGTTTATTGAAATTGGTTTATAGGGACGTCTTTTGTTATATTTTATTTTTATTATTTTTATTATCTGGTCGTTTTTTACTGTTTATCTATTATCATTTATGCTTTATTATCCAGGTTCTTTTCTTTCTTTTCTCATTTTCTTCCTTGTATACAGAAACCTCTGTATATTTACTATTTATTTTTTATTTATTTATTATTTTTTGTTGTTTGTAAATTTTGATTTTATAAATATGTTGTTATCCTTCTACGAGTATGCACACCTTGCGTCTTGGCCGGGTGCTGTACTCAATACCGCACTAGTTATTCTAGTTCATTTCCCCCACTTCTTTTCTAAGTAGTGTTCACATGTCACCCTCGGGTCAGTTGCGATTTGTAATACCGCACTGTTCATTTTACTTTATTTGTACTGTCATTACCCATTTAGATGCAGTGATATATAATTCAATTTTTTGCTTTCTGAACTAACACATATAGTATCTTATAGGTCCATATTTTTCTATACTATATATTTTGAAATAATATTCAACTTGCGTTGTTGAATGCCGCACCGATGACCAAGCGGTGTGATTGCTTAAGTCGCATGTGGGGTATATTCACACCACATGCGATAATTATATTATATGTTTATGTGATTTCATTGTGCTTCTACATTATTGTTTTATTTTTGTGATTGTCGTCTGTCTATTTATATTTATTTATATTTTTCTATATTTTTTATATATTGTCACATTCATATGTGGATATGTAATTTTATGCAACAACTCTTTCAAAAAGTACTCTAATGGTTAATTCCTGGAGGTATATATATCTGTCACCAGCCTTCTCTTGTTATGCCTGATGAAGCTGCGCATGCGCAGCGAAACGCGTTGCATTTAATAAATCCATTGAATTTACTTGGCTTCCTGATGGTTCCTCTCTGCGCCAGACAAACTCCTGAATCCATGGTCATTCGGTTTTGATTTTACTTCTACCCAGGAGGGCTGCAGTGGACCTTCTTTTACATTTCTTCTGCATTTTACCTTGTTGTGTGTGGGCGCACAACCAACTCTGGTAAGCGGTTAGGGAATTACCGTCCCCCACCCCCACTAACAAGATCTGCTGTTCATCCCCAAGATCTGAGGAAACAATGACTGAGTTGGCCACCAAGGAGTAATTAGGACCAGAGTCTATTTCTGAGTTAGAACTCTCGGAATGAGAGCAAAAGAAGGAAAGGCATACAGGGTCGTTAGTGGCCATAATTGGAGAAAAGCATCTGACGCCAACTGAGGAATATGACAATTTAATCAGGATGCAAAAAGATCTATCGTGAAAGGACCCCCAAAGAGAGTTGATCTGTTGGAAAAAATCTGGATCTAGTCTCCAATCGCTGGAGTCGGTCAAATGGCGTAAATACCAATCCGCCACCGTGTTGGAGAGACCTGGAAGATACTCTGCTTTGACAGTAATGTTCCTGTCCAAACAAAAAAAGCCAAAATTTCTTGGTAATGTTGGTTAGCATTTTCGATTTTGTGCCTCCAAGATAGAAACATAGAACGTGTCGGCAGATAAGAACCATAATATAATCCTTGTTATAGATACAGTCCTGGGTATAAATAGATCATGGGAGAGATCTCTGTACTGCCCCCTGATATATTTATACATAGTTATTAGGTCTCCCTAAGCCTTCTTTTTTCTAAACTAAATAACCCCAATTCTGATAATCTTTCTGGGTACTGTAGTCCTCCCATTCCCTGTATTACTCTGGTTGCCCGTCTTTGAACCCTCTCCAGCTCCACTATATCTTTCTTATACACTGGTGCACAGTACTGTACACAGTATTCTATGAGTGGTCTCATTAGTGATTTGTACAGCGGTAGAATTATTTCCTTGTCGTGGGCATCTATGCCCCTATTGATGCACCCCATGATTTTATTTGCCTTGGCAGCAGCTGCCCGACACTGGTCACTACAGCTAAGTTTACAACAGTATAAGAATACAAGCTTGAACTCACCGCTCCTGTAGAATATTTCATACGGTCATTCTGTTCCGGCAGGGAGACTTCATTGATGCGGGGTGCTCAGAGGCAAACAGGCGTTTTCGCACAATAGGTGTGTGCTTCTTTAGGCCGCAAGAAGCAAACACCTATTGTGCGAAAACGTCTGTTTGCGGTTTAGCGGTGAGTGCAAGCTTCTATTCTTATACTTTAGTAAACTTAGCTGTAGTGACCAGTGTCGGGCAGCTGCTGCCAAGGCAAATAAAATCATGGGGTGCATCAGTAGGGGCATAGAGGCCCATGACAAGGAAATAATTCCACCGCTGTACAAATCACTAGTCAGACCACACATAGAATACTGTGTACAATACTGGCCACCAGTGTACAAGAAAGATATAGAGGGCTTGTAACTGGGGC
The DNA here is from genome assembly GCF_029499605.1 of Hyla sarda. NCBI lineage: Eukaryota > Metazoa > Chordata > Amphibia > Anura > Hylidae > Hyla > Hyla sarda. The sequence continues at coordinate 123,094,595 of NC_079193.1, forward strand.
TTAGCAGGGGCTGCATGAGACATAGCCTTAATGACTGACTTAGTAATAGAATCCTGTACCGTATTCTTAGCTGACTGTACAGCAGAACGGACAGACATATTAACAGATTCCTCTACTATATTTTTAATATGGTCCTCAATAGCAATTTCATAATCCTTATCCTCTGAAGGAATATTAGAGAGGTTAGACTCTCTGAGGGAATCTTCATTTGCCATGTTAAATATGTATTGACAGAAAAATTTACTCAGCAGAGTATTAAATAATAATGGTAAGTATAATATAGTAATATATGACCACTGAGGCAGAATTATATATATATATATATATATATATATATATGTGTGTGTGTCACTGAATGGTTCAGGGAGCGACAGCAGAACACTAAAGAAGCAGGATGTCAGCTCTGTTGTCTGTGAGGTGAGAATGCGCGAAGTGCAGAGATATATGAACAGGCAGAGGAAGTCTTGGAAGAAGCCTGATGAGATCGCGTCAGAAGCGAGCAGGAGCGGAAATCCCCTGTGTCTAAATGAACGGAGGACAAAGAGAAAATGTGTGCTGTGACCCATGCAGCGGAGGGGGGATTAAGGAAAAAGGTGAAAGGGAAAAGCTGTGTGCCGCAGAGGGGAAACAAATCACTGACCCAGAGATGAACAGAGGGATCCAGGCTCTGTATATATATAACGCAGAACGGAACAGAGATAGTAGGCTAAGTAAATATAATAATACAGAAATGGAAAAACTATGTAATGCAATAATGGCCCTCATTTACTAAGAGTGGAGTGTAGGTTTCTTTGTGGGTTTAAATTCCCTACAATTTATTTTCCACGGTATTTACTAAGGTTTCCCTACATTTTCCACTTTCCCTACACTTTTCTTTTTTTTACGCATGGTCTGATCTGTCTGGTTTTCCTCAGCTCAAATCCACCACATTTTATGTGGAAACCTAAGTAAATATGTCGGGTTTTTGTGAAAATGTCGGGAACACGCCCCTTTTTGGATACCAGGCCCCCTTTTCCCTGTGGCCACACTCCTTTTTCGGGTTTTCTTTGCAAAATGGATAGTTAGCCGGGGTTTTTTTTAATTCTGGCGCAGAATCTGGCGCAGACAGAATTTCTGGCGCAATGCGACAGAATCTGGCGCACAACCCGACAAAACATGTGGGGTTTGCAATAGTAAATTAGGGCCAATGTAACAGGTAATAACCAATAAGAAAAATAACAATTCCTACAGTTCGAGACAGATATAAGAAAGAAACAAATATAGGAGAAAAAACTTTGTCATAAAGCACAATACTTCTTAGCTCAAGCAGCAAAGAAAGAGGATTATGAGAAGACACCATGTGAATATATAACCTAGGCTGCAAGCTGATTGGATGAACTGTACCTTGTTGAATACCTGATAGCACCTGAAACTTTTTTCTCGTGTTTCGGTTAACTTTTTCTGTTGTACAAGCTAGTAAAGAAAGATTTGGCATTATAATACAAGCCCTCGTCTTGTAATAAAATTCTTATTTTTTTCCCCAATCATAGTTTTAATAGAGAAATGTATCTGTGGACATGATTCCACTAGACAGTTTCCTTAATACCTGATGAACCACTACTGTGTGGTTGTTTACATTACCAGGTTGGTCCCTAAATCTTTTAGTGCTTCTATTGATAAACCGTTATGTATAGTAATTTTCCATATAAGATCCTGTAATGTATGTATAAATATAATTTTTAGACAAATAGAAATTACTTTGATTCTAAATGTTATAATTTGTTCAATGATTCAAATGTATAGAGAAATGTATCGAATACTGAAATTCACTGTAATCAAACATGCCTATTGTTTGCTGCAATGACTCTTATGGAATTACCCCACTAAGTACCATGTATCTGTTTTGCAACAGAGAAGTTTAATTTTTTTCACCATCTGCAAATTTGAAAAACCTTTTGTGGGAATGTTTAAACTGTTTTCTTTAAAAATTTATACTGTCTGTGCTGAATCATTTTTGAGTTGGAGCTGTGTGTTTTTTTATTTTTCTGAGAGCTCTTAAGTTTTCTGCATTGATGTACACTTGCAAGAAAAAGTAAGTGAACCTTTGGGATCAGCTGCATCAAGTACTAATAAAATGTGGTCTGATTGTTATCTTTGATACAATTATGACAAGCAACCAAAGCTAATAAAACACAAGCAGTACTGTTTAGCTTAGGCAATAAAACATGAAGCAAACATTCACAGTGCAGGGAGAATAAGTGAAACCTTGAATAAAATAACCCATACATCCCCTTTTAGCAAACAATGTCCTCGATCAAACACTTTCTGTGTGAATAGGATTTGAACATAGATAAGGAAGTTTGAACCATCCCTACCTGCAATTGTGCTTCAGGTCATCAATATTTCTAACTTTCCTCATGTGCTCACCTTTCTTCAGGTTTTTCCAAAAAATATTAACCTCTGCTTGGCTTTTCCAAAACCTTAATCTTTTTAGCCATTCTTGAGATAATTTTGTTTTGGGTCATTGTTTTGTTCAATACACAAAAAAAATACTGGTTATGACTTAATGTTGTAAACTGGGCCAAATCATACTATAAACACCATAAAGGACCAGCTACAAAATTTTAATACAAACACATGAACATACTTTATTAAATATCAAAAACAAACATTTGATAAAAACAAGAAAGGAGAAGAGGCACATTGAATATATTAGCAGAAGATGCTGGAGGTAGCAATGACAGATGATAGATGGTCAAAAAGGACACAATGCAAATGCTTCAATTACATGGGTATCCAACATAAAATAAAGCATCACAGAAGACAGTCATAGACATGGACGCCAGAAGCATTAATATATCTGCCATGTACCCTGTCAGAGACCAACCACCAAACACCCCAACGTACGTTTCTCTTACTCACTTCGTCACGGGGGGGGCCAGGAAATGGTCAGTATATATGACAACCAATCAATGTTAACAGACAGGGTAAATAAGACAGGGTAAATAAGAGTAAATAGCCAATCAATGTGTTCCAAGTAAAATAAAGTGAAGGGGCATCCTAACCAATTTTTACCTGCCAATTTTGGCAGCAGTCTGCTGTGGTCCCGCCACACTGTCAGATTGGTGAATTTAATTCCAATTAATATATTATAGTTTAGTCTAGGATCCAATGATTGGCAAGCAAACCTAGACAGATCTATGGCTCATAGTCTAAACCAGGTTATATCAACTGGAATTAAATTCAGCAATCTGACAATGTGTCGGGACAACTGCAGCAGACTGCCGCCAAAATTGGCGGGTAATGTCACAGTCTGTCTGTTAACGTTGAGCCACATTGGTTGTCACATGGCACATAAATTGACCATTTCCTGGATTGAGACACGCCCCCTGATGAAGCAAGTGTTTGGTGGTTGGTCACTGACATGGCAGGTATATTCATGCTTCTAGCGTCCATGTCTATGACTTTGCCTTCTGTGATGCTTTATTGTATGTCAGATACCCTTATGTCATTGTAGCATTCCTGTTGTTTCCTTTATCTATTTTTGCCCATTTTTACACGCTGTTACTACTGTTTCATATTTCTGTGACTTTACCTGTATACCATCTATCATCAGTCATTGCTACCACTAACATCTTCTGCACGTATTTCCAAAGTGCCTCATTTCCTCTCCTGTCTGCTCGTTTTTATAAAATGTTTATTTTTGATATTTACTAAAATATGTTCATGTGTTTGTATTAACTTTGTGTAGTTGGTCCTTATTTTGGTGTTTGTCATTGTTTTGTTGTATCACCTAACAACTCTTTAGCATAAGGTCAAGGACAAGTGCCCTTTTATTTTTCTATAATATGTTTTGATATGCCTTTGAATTATGTGCTCGGTTATTGATTGAGCTGTGTCCATACTATCCATTGAGGGGATAAAGCAGCCTCAGCTCATTTTATCATGCTATCGTGCGTGCACTGACCTGTACCTGTACGTCCTAAGCCCACTCCCGGTGTAAAAAACGGGGTCACACCGGGTCGGTCCCGGCTGCTATTCATAGCTGGGACCACTGGGCACCGATCGTTGTGCTGCGCGCTGTTAACCCTTCAGACGCGTCAATCAAAGTTGACCGCCGCGTCTGAAAACAAAAGTAAACGCTTCCCGGCAGCTCAGTCGGGCTGATCGGGATATAGCGATAAAATCGCGATGTTCCGATCAGCTGGGATGCAGGCGGAGGTCTCCTTACCTGTTTCCGCGGCGTCCGATCGGGGTTTGATTGCTCCAAGCCTGAACTACAGGCTTGAGCAATCGAGCCCCTATCTCACTGATCCGTGCAGAGCTATGGCTCTGCAGGGATCAGCATAGGAGATCAGTGTGTGCAGTGCTATAGCTCCCTATGGGAGCTATAGCACTGCAAAAAAAAAGTTAACAAAGATCATTTAACCCCTTCCCTAATAAAAGTTCAAATCACCCCCCTTTTCCCATAAAAAAAAACTGTGTAAATAAAAATAAACATATGTGGTATCGCCGCGTGCGTAAATGTCCGAACTATAAAAATATATCATTAATTAAACCACACAGTCAATGGCGTAAAAAATTCCAAAGTCCAAAACAACGTATTTTTGGTCGCTTTTTATATCATGAAAAGATTAATAAAAAGCGATCAAAAAGTTCGATCAATACAAATATTGTACCGCTAAAAACGTCAGATCACAGCGCAAAAAATTAGCCCTCATACCGACCCATACGTAGAAAAATAAAAAAAGTTATAGGGGTCAGAAGATAACAATTTTAAACGTATAGATTTCCGTGCATGTAGTTATGATTTTTTCCAGAAGTACGACAAAATCAAACCGATATAAGTAGGGTATCATTTTAATCTTATGGACCTACAAAATAAAGATTAGGTGTAATTTTTACTGAAAAATGTACTGCATAGAAACGGAAGCCCCCAAAAGTTACAAAATGGCGTTTTTTTCTTCAATTTCGCCACACAATGATAATTTTTTTCCGTTTCGCTGTAGATTTTTGGGTAAAATGACTGATGTCACTGCAAAGTAGAATTGGTGGTACAAAAAATAAGCCATCATATGGATTTTTAGGTGCAAAATTGAAAGGGTTATGATTTTTAAAAGGTGAGGAGGAAAAAACGAAAGTGCAAAAACCGAAAACCCCTCAGTCCTTAAGGGGTTAATGGCTGTATTAATCAGGTCCATATAAACTTCATAATAACCCGGTCAGAGGATAAAACCTCATAATATAACTATCAAGATCAAGTATGGCGATTTCCCCCCCCCCCCCCCCCCCCCCCCCTTATCAGCGGGGCGGATAATAATTTCATTATTATTCTGCAAAGTCTTGATGGCTCTTCTTTCATGATAAGAAATTGTCAGTACCCTTGAAAATTACAGATTTTTCTGCCAAGTTATTAAAATCCTTCATAGCCATAGTGTAGAAGGTATCCAGAAAGTTGCCAAGATGGTGTATGAGATAGGAAGAAGAATGGGGTCTCACTTCCACATGCTTAACCCCTATTGAATTAGAATTAAAATGAATAGTATCAGAGATAGTGACATTAGAAGAGTGGGGAATACAGATGTCAGAGCCAACTCGATCTCTCTGAGTTCCGTCAAGAATGGAAAAGTGACATGCATTATATAATGATTAATATGTCTTCTAACTCCACATTTGATTGCAATTCTCCTTCCTTTTTAAGGCTCTACATGCCTCCCTGTTCACATTGCATGGCTCCCCACATCCCCCATACAACTTGTCAATCACCCCATCACTCAGTATTTTCCATCTCTGACCAAAAATGCATTAAAAGGAAAAGAAAACCCCGAGATTGCAGAGGAGGAAAGGCTAGTAAATGACACGAGCACTCCACAATCAGGATTTGAAAAAGAAGAAATAAAATTATTTAATTCATCATCATATGCACTCAGAAAGTGAAATTAGCCAAAGGCCTTTCTTTTTTGCCCTGTTACTAGTCCAAATGACTTCCAGTTATTCCACGATCTTTATCATTATATAGGAAAATTAACCAGATTTTCACCATCAAGCTGCCATTCTTAAGGGACGCTTCTCGGCCAAGGTGTATCCTGATGGCCTCCTTAACCCCTTAAGGACGCAGGACGTAAATGTACGTCCTGGTGCGGTGGTACTTAACGCACCAGGACGTACATTTACGTCCTAAGCATAACCGCGGGCATCGGAGCGATGCCCGTGTCATGCGCGGCTGATCCCGGCTGCTAATCGCAGCCAGGGGACCTGCCGGCAATGGCCGACGCCCGCGATCTCGCGGGCGTCCGCCATTAACCCCTCAGGTGCCGGGATCAATACAGATCCCGGCATCTGCGGCAGTGCGCGATTTGAATGAATGATCGGATCGCCCGCAGCGCTGCTGCGGGGATCCGATCATTCATAACGCCGCACGGAGGTCCCCTCTCCTTCCTCCGTGCGGCTCCCGGCGTCTCCTGCTCTGGTCTGTGATCGAGCAGACCAGAGCAGGAGATGACCGATAATACTGATCTGTTCTATGTCCTATACATAGAACAGATCAGTATTAGCAATCATGGTATTGCTATGAATAGTCCCCTATGGGGACTATTCAAGTGTAAAAACAAATGTAAAAAAATGTAAAAGTAAAAGTTAAAAAAAAGTGAAAAATCCCCTCCCCCAATAAAAAAGTAAAACGTCCGTTTTTTCCTATTTTACCCCCAAAAAGCGCAAAAAAAATTTTTTATAGACATATTTGGTATCGCCGCGTGCGTAAATGTCCGAACTATTAAAATAAAATGTTGATCCCGTATGGTTAACGGAAAAAAAAAAAAAAAGTCCAAAATTCCTACTTTTTTAATACATTTTATTTAAAAAAAAATTATAAAAAATGTATTAAAAGTTTTTTATATGCAAATGTGGTATCAAAAAAAAGTACAGATCATGGCGCAAAAAATGAGCCCCCATACCGCCGCTTATACGGAAAAATAAAAAAGTTATAGGTCATCAAAATAAAGGGATTATAAACGTACTAATTTGGTTAAAAAGTTTGTGATTTTTTTTAAGCGCAACAATAATATAAAAGTATGTAATAATGGGTATCATTTTAATCGTATTGACCCTCAGAATAAAGAACACACGTCATTTTTACCATAAATTGTACGGCGTGAAAACGAAACCTTCCAAAATTAGCAAAATTGCGTTTTTCGTTTTAATTTCCCCACAAAAATAGTGTTTTTTGGTTGCGCCATACATTTTATGATATAATGAGTTATGTCATTACAAAGGACAACTGGTCGCGCAAAAAACAAGCCCTCATACTAGTCTGTGGATGAAAATATAAAAGAGTTATGATTTTAAGAAGGCGAGGAGGAAAAAATGAAAACGTAAAAATTTAATTGTCTGAGTCCTTAAGGCCAAAATGGGCTGAGTCCTTAAGGGGTTAAAGGGGTAGTCCAGTGGAAAACTTATTTTTTAATCAACTGGTGCCAGAAAGTTAAACAGATTTGTAAATGACTTCTATTAAAAAAAATCTTAATCCTTTCAGTATTTCTTAGCTGCTGAATACTACAGAAAAAATTTTCTTTTTGGAACACAGAGCTCTCTGCTGACATCATGACCACAGTGCTCTCTGCTGACACCTCTGTCCATTTTAAGAACCGTCCAGAGTAGGAGAAAATCCCCATAGAAGACATATGCTGCTCTGAACAGTTCCTAAAATGGACAGAGATGTCAGCAGAGAGCACTGTGTTCCAAAAAGAAAATAATTTCCTCTGTAGTATTCAGCAGCTAATAGGTGCTGGAAGGATTAAGATTTTTCATCAAAGTAATTTACAAATCTGTTTAACTTTCTGGCACCAGTTGATTAAAAAAAAGTTTTCCACTGGAGTACCCCTTTAACCCCTTAACGACACCAGGCGTAAATGTACGTCCTGGTGAGCTGGTACTTAATGCACCAGGACGTACATTTACGTCCTATGCATAACCGCGAGCATCGGAGCGATGCTCGGGTCATGCATGTCAGGTCCTGGCTGCTGATAGCAGACATCCACGATCGTGTGGATGTCTGCAATTAACCCCTCAGATGCCATGATCAATACAGATCACGGCATCTGCAGCATCGCCGTCACTAAAATGGATGATCGGATCACCCGCAGCGCTTCCACAGCGATCCAATCATCCAGAATGGCAAACGGAGGTCCCCTCCGCTGCCTACCCATGGGTCTTCTGCAGACCAGAACAGAAGATGACTGATAATACTGATCAGTGCTATGTCCTATGCATAGCACTGAACACTATTAGCAATCAAATGATTGCTATAAATAGTCCCCTATATGGGGACTATTAAAGTGTAAAAATAAGAGTAAAAAAAAGTCAAAAACCCCCTCCCCAATAAAAACGTTAATTGTCCCATTTTCCTTATTTCACCCCCAAAAAGTGTAAAAAAAAAAAAAAATTTTTACATACATATTTGGTATTGCCTTGTGCTTAAATATCCGAACTATTAAGCTAATGTTAATGATACCGTACAGCGAACAGCGTGAGCATTAAAAAAAAAAATCCAAAATAGCTGCTTTTTTTTTTTTTTTTATTATAAAAAAAAATGAATAAAAAATGTTTTAAAAGTTTTATATAAGCAAATATGGTATCAATAAAAAGTAGAGATCAAGGCGCAAAAAAGGTCTTCAAAATAGGGGGATTTTAAACTTACTAATTTGGTTAAAAAGTTTGCGATTTTTTTTTAAGTGCAACAGTAATAGAAAAGTATGTTATCATGGGTATCATTTTAATCATATTGACCCAAAGAATAAAGAACATATGTCATTTTTACTGTAAATTGTAGGGCGTGAAAACAAAACCTTCCAAAATTTGAAAGATTGCGGTTTTCTTTTTAATTTCCCCACACAAATAGTATTTTTTGGGTTGTGCCATACTTTTTATGGTAAAGTGAGTGATGGCATTACAACAGACAACTGGTCACACAAAAAACAAGCCCTCATACTAGTCTGTGGATGAAAATATAAGAGTTATGATTTTTTGAAGGCGTGGAGGAAAAAACATAAAAATAAAATTGTCTGAGTCCTTAAGGCCCAAATGGGCTGAGTCCTAAAGGGGTTAATAGAGCATATCAAAAAGTTGAAAATATTAAACAAATCTTATTATTCCCAGAAATAAAAATGAAAGCAAAAAGGATAATACATGCGAAAATAAAAATAATATAAATGATAAAAATTCTAATAGGTTAAAGTATAACTTTATAACGTATTATAATTGTGGGCAAATGAAAGAAAATTCTGAAGCGAAATTAGCCCATCATTTGTAGCGACCCCATCTTTAGAGATATTATACCTGACACCCCGGGAGTAACGTTTAGGCGGTCTAGAAATCTGCAAAGTTTGGTGGGTCCTAATAGACTAAAACGTATCACGGAGAATACCCAAATCTCTTCTTCCTTGACAGTAACAGGCTAATATCCTTGGAACAAGGCACATTGCCTTTGTTGCTCTATGATTGAAATACCCACCATGACATTTCAGTCTTTAAAAACAAAACATTTTCCATTGCACATATGATCAGTTGCAATACTCAGTTTGCAAAGAATAAAGAACACATGTCATTTTTACCATAAATTGTAGGGCGTGAAAACAAAACCTTCCAAAATTTTAAAGATTGCGGTTTTATTTTTAATTTACTGTTGTCGCTTGCAGTAAGTTGGCCGCACCATTCAAATGGTGGGGTCCAATATCAAAAATAATTTTTTACTACAGTATTTCTCACCATTTTTCTACAGTACATGGTAGTAATATTAATGACCTGCGGCTAATCATCCTTGAGACCATACCGGAAATTATTCTCAACCGTTATCTGAAATTGATTAACCGTGAATCTTATTAGATCTTTAAACTAGCTACATTGGTGCCGCAGGGACTTAATGAGATGATAGAGAATGTCCGTTAAATTGTGTACTGTATGTTTTTTTCTGTATGCTTCTTTGGTATATTTTTGTATGTGATGTTGGTTTTTCTGTCTTTTTGGTATATTTTTTTTTATGTGATCTGTAGGTAGGTCGGTCCTAAATTTTATTGTAGCTTCCTTATATTTTATACTGTATGTGTGTCATATTTTGTATCAGGGATATATAAGTAATCGTCCCTTGTCTTTTTGCTACATGCATGCAGTGGATCGGTTCCCCCTTGTGGGGATTCACTGCATGCATTTTAGTAATCCTGTAAAGGGTTAATTCCCTCATTTTATTCTGTTATTCAAGGGGTTAATTTTTACCTTTAGAAGTTTGCCGGTTTCTACCTTGTTATGCCTGAAGAAGCTGCCCATGCGCAGCGAAACACGTTGCTTCCTGGTATTAAAGTCAGTTTTTATCATCCTCGCTGTGTCCTGGTCAGTCAGCGCCGTTTGAGCCGGTTACCTCCATTGAAGCCATGGACAGAGGTGTCAGCAGAGAGCTCTGTGGTCAGACAGAAAGGATATTCAAAAAGAAAAGAACTTCCTGTGGAGTATATAGCAGCTGATAAGTACTGGAAGGATTAAGATTTTTAACTAGAATTAATTTACAAATCTGTTTGACTTTCTAGTGATTTGGAAAAAAATATGTTTTCCAGGGGAGTACCCCTTTAAGGTTTTTAGCCAGGAATTTGCACCCTTTTCCAGCTTGATGCATCATTTAAATTTTTCTCAAAAAAGATTGGTTAGTGTGAATCATGGCTCAATGTCAGTCAGTAAGCAGGCTTTGTGTGCCTTTATTTAGCGAGAAGGCACCTGTGAAACCCACTTCCAATATCATCTTTGTAGTTGAAACACTGTTTGCCAATTAGTTTTTTTGAGAAGTTAAAGAGGGTTCCCTTTAACTTCAGTAAGCAGGCTTTGTGTGCATTTATTTATTGGCAAGGCACCTGTGAATCCCACTCCCAATATCATCTTTGTAGTTGAAACACTGTTTGCCAACTAGTTTTTTGAGACTGCCTTCGGCAGTCTCCGCCTCTGCCATAGTGCTGTATTGATGGAGCGTGTCGGCCGCTGCTTCGTGCGGTGGTTGACATGCGCTCTCTGGCCAGCGAGCCGGAGCCCCGTACAGGAGATTGGGGGGGCCCCATCAGTCAGACCCCCGCGTCTGAAACTTATCCCCTATCCTTAGGGGATAAGTTTTTCAGGACTGGACTACTCCTTTAACTCGCCTTTCTCTGCTCTTTCGTAACTCCAGTATCAAGGCTCCCTGTCCACAACCGGTGACTAAGCTTTTCCCAGAGCTGCGGAGCATTGCGTCTGCTAAGGGCTATATAATATTGCCAGGAATATCTGCAACATTGTGCAGCCATTTGTGGAGGTATGGATTTACTGGTTCATAGGTCCCTCAAGATACAATATTAATTGGTTCCAGGATGACCATTGTATGTTGAAACCATTGTATGCTGAGACCGTAACTCTATGGAAACCTGGTAATTGGTTCTGGAGCCACCAAATTGTCATCCAAAAATAGGAAAAAGTGAGGATTAAACAAAAAATAAGTAGATAACTAATACAGATAAAGAAAGTCCTACATTTAAAAGTAAGAAAGAGCTGCTGGGAGCTGTAAATCACTGTCTATGTAGAGGACAGGAGCTTCTTCAGGGTGCTGTACAGTACACACAGTGTCCCAAAAAAAGTAGAATGGAGCCACCCTTACTTGGTGTCCAAAGGAGCATCTAACCGTGGCACAGGAAAAGAGTAGTACAGAACATGTAATACCTCCCTGTACTGCAGTGAGGCGCTACCAGACAGGAATTCAGTGCATACACTTCAGTAATATAGGTGTTTTACCAGTGAATGCCTGTTCCGATTGGTCAGTTCTTCCAGTCATTGACATGTTTTACAGATCTGGACTGTCTGTAGTATTGTATGTTGAGTCTGGTTTCAATTTCCAATGGTCCAGAAAAGACCATTGTATGTTGAAACTATTGTATGTTGAGGCCATTGGGAGTTGAGGGATCAGTGTATTTATTCAATATGTTCAATAAAGATATGAACAATTCATTGTGTGTTATTAGTTTAGTGAGACTGTGGTTTTCTCCTACTTATAAGTGATCAATGCAAAAATCCAGATAATTCCAACAGTTTCACATACTTTTTCTTGCAACTGTACTTGAATGATAAAATTCTAGGTATGTGAAACAGAGTGAAGCTTACTTCATAATGTTTTATTGTTGAGGTTGATTTTAGTAATGTTCATAATGAGCCTCCTCTGATGGTTATTTATAGCAGACAAGTTGAACTAATCCAAACATAATTTTGTTTATTAACCCAAACTAGTCCAAAATGGTATTCAGTGTTTGACGTTCACTTTGAGAGAGACATCGCACTTTTAAACAATAAGGTCTCAAGCAAGCGATTGCTTTGCTCTAGTTTTCAATTTCTATCATCAAAGACTTTTTCCAGATGTTTCTCTCAAATAAGCCGTGTGATCTAAGAATAATTTTTTGTTAGATGCAATTGTATTTTCAGCAAATCCTATAGTCTCATTAATTTTAGTTGTCTGTGGTCCCTTATGTTCTAGAAAAGTAAGCAGTTTGACATGTATAAGAAAATGGATCTCCGATGGATGGTCTATTGGGCATGGACAGTCAAATAGACTGAACAGACAACCAAAGACCTTCAGCATGGACAAGAATTATGTAGTCAAAACACTGGTCCCCTCATCTCACCTAAATCCTTCATGAATCTATTTTTACCTGATTTTTCACCTACAAAGCTGACTTATGTACAGTTGGTATTTGCCCTATCGCTTCATTACTAAATAATAATACATATTTTAGCATGCTTATTTATTACCATTTAACATGGTAAAGCCATATACAAAGTTTAGCTGCGGAGCTCTCAAGCCATTATATGTTTTAAATGAATAGAGAGAGAAGTATATCATTAAATAAAGTGATACATTTTACTGTAATGTATAAAACAACCATATTTTTTTTGTTCCTAAAGGGCATTAGCAATAACTTATTTTGCAGCTGACTTTCCAAGCTTTGTAAATTATTATATTATTTTTAAGTGCAGCATTGGAATGACTTCTTAATTCCCCCAATGCATCTGCTGTTTCCAACTATCTAAATATACATATGTATATATGGTGCTGACTTCTGAATCGCTGTGTTGGCAGGTTAGGCTGCATATAGATGTATTATAATAGCCTTATTAGATATGTATGGTTGAAACCGGGATTGTACAGCAGTTAATCTGTTTCTAAACTTATTCACAAGTGAGTGTGCATGTGATGTCCGTTATGTTCCCTTGTTCTCTAAATGGGAATAAGAAATTAATCACTACATTACAATAATATCGGACCAAGCTATTACTGTGCTTTGAACCTTCTTGTACCCCTAGTTGTCTTCAGAAGTTGCATATAGTTACATTAGTGTACAAATTAAATATTGTGAAAATCAATGAAGTCTTGTATTTTTCCTGTATGTGTATATGATGTAACTGGCAACAACATGTAGCTGAAGCACTAAAATTAAGTTGTGTTCAGTATCAGTGTGTCTATACCTATGGTGAAAGCAAATCAACCAACAATGTGTACAAGGGTCAATAGAGTAGCATAACTTTACCTGTGTTTGGTAGGTCAGTCCTCTAATTGGCAGACAAATAAATAAAAAAGCTGTGGAACGAAATTTTTTATCTCCTATGTTTTTTCTGCTGTTCTTGCATCAAAAAACTGGTTGGACATTACTGGGATTGTGTTGTAGGAGCGTTTTCCCTTGACAGTCATTATTCTATAGCTTGTACTCAGACTATGCAAAAAAAAACTACAAAATATTGGGAGCTCACTGTTCTGATGTTTTCATTTTGGTGGAAATATTTGGTATCCATAATTACATCATGTAATTTGACCATAGCAGCCTTTAACTGCTTTAGTGCTTTAAAGAGTACCTCTCATGATCTTGTTAAATTTTATAATCCTCCAAGTTAAACTCCCCCATATAATAAACCACACCCTGCCTTTATTTTTAATATCTTTTAGTTTGCTACCTTGATATTGCTTTGTATTTTCTGCTCAGTCTGTCAGATTCGCAGACTGGGAAGGGGCGTTACCCAGCAGGAGTGGCATAATCTGAAGCCATACAAGGAAGAACTTCCTCCCTCACTCTGCTACACACAGCCCAGAATAGTTCAGTGTGTTAGATGAACTATAATTTGCTAAGGTTGCACACACACCTCTCAGAATTCCTGACTGCATTTCCTGATTTTGGACTTCTGCCAGGCCATCAGGAGTCCAAAGTCTGTGCAAAAGATGGGGGGGGGGATGTGCTCTGGACAAACAGGGCAGCTTTTTTAAACACAAAACATAGAAAACTTCATTTCTTTTAAACAAAGTACATTAGAAACATTTTTTTATTTACCATAAGGAGTGCAATAGCTTAGTTTTAATGAGTGTCTATTTAAACTTCATCGGGGTCAGCAGCTCTTGGTCATCTGGGTCACATGATTTTGAGAACCATAATGATTTACTTTAATTACATGGTTTTAAAATTCAAACTTCCTAAACTTTTAATTGTTCTGAACCTTCACCTGTAAAGTCACTTTATGTTGTGAAAGGGATCTAGAGTTACAGCACTTAGGTGTGGAGTGCATGGAACTGATTTGTATCTGGGTGAGGTGTCCTCCTCCTATCATGATGCTTAAGTAGCTCTAAACAATATACACCTATTTGTGTGACTATACTGACATACTGCTTCTGAAACTACACACAAAGCAATACAGTGTGTAAATAGACTATACAAGCTCCATGATACCCCAGTGCAAAAAGGTTTCAATTGGCAGTTTTCTGGAATAATGTATATGTTTTTTGTCAGCAAATGAATCATCAAAAAGTTCTTATATGCTGAACAATCCATGCATTGCTGTCAAAATATTTCAGGCCTTAGATGTAAACAAGTAGTGTTCCATTTCTGTGTAAGAAGAAGAATTCTTAAAAAATGGTAAAACCTTGAATCAGAACTTATTTCACATAGTTTCTGTATCTCAAGTCCATCTGCCTCTTGGACCACCAATGATGTTTCTCATGTGATGGATCTACTAGGTAATCTAGTGTAATGGATATTACACAAAGAAGGGAATCCTAAATGTTATATGGATTCTTCTCTCTTTTAGCAGCTTGTTCACAAGTGTTCTTTTTCCAGTTAGAGGTGTCTGGACAAAGTGAACAAGCTTTGTCCAGACACCTCCTAAGGCTTGGTTCACATATGTCTGGCTTAGTTAACACAGCCTTAAACTTGTCTCAACTAAAGACAAAAAAAAGAATCAGTTGTTTAAGATTCGGTGTTCCTTAATTGTGCATGCCGGACTGGCTTGTTACAATCAAAATTAGTAGCTTATTTGTTTATTCTGTACACTAACACAGGACCCCACGTTAATGGCACAATTAAATTAGAAAAACTGGGGTACGACTCTAAAATGTAACCTTTACTAAATAAAACTCATACAGTACAGACCAAAAGTTTGGATGCACCTCATTCAAAGAGTTTTCTTTATTTTCATGACTCTGAAAATTGTAGATTCACACTGAAGGCATCAAAACTATGAATTAACACATGTGGAATTATAGACATAACAAAAAAGTGTGAAACAACTGTAAATATTTCATATTCCAGGTTCTTCAAAGTAGCCACCTTTTGCCTTGATTACTGCTTTGCACACTCTTGGAATTCTCTTGATGAGCTTCAAGAGGTAGTCACCTGAAATGGTCTTCCAACAGTCTTGAAGGAGTTCCCAGAGATACTTGGCACTTGTTGGCCCTTTTGCCTTCATTGGGTTCAGGTCTGGTGACTGTGGAGGCCAGGTCATCTGGAGCAGCACCCCATCACTCTCCTTCTTGGTCAAATAGCCCTTACACAGCCTGGAGGTGTGTTTGGGGTCATTGTCCTGTTGAAAAATAAATGATGTTCCAACTAAACGCAAACCGGATGGAATAGAATGCTGCTGCAAGATGCTGTGGTAGCCATTGTGGTTCAGTATGCCTTCAATTTTGAATAAATCCTCAACAGTGTCACCAGCAAAGCACCCCCACACCATCACACCACCTCCTTCATGCTTCACGGTGGGAACCAGGCATGTAGAGTCCATCCGTTCACCTTTTCTGCATCGCACAAAGACGGTGGTTGGAACCAAAGATCTCAAATTTGGACTCATTAGACCAAATCACAGATTTCCACTGGTCTTATTCTGTCCCCACATGAAGGCGAATGAAGGTGTAACTGATAGTGGCTGTGTGACTTTCCTAACTTCGTATCCAAGCAGTGGAGCAGACCAGACCGGCAGGAGCTTAGGCAGATGGATTCAGGAATAGACACAGTGATGAGAATGAATGTGGGTTTATTTGACCCAAAAGCAGTGACAAGCGGTGATACAATACTGTAATGGTAGCAGAGGTATTGATGCTGTAATGTATGAGTCTTTCCTGATACTGTAGAAACTGTTGTAATTTCTGCTGTAACTTCTGCTGTAGCTTCTGCTGGTCAAAAACTGATGCCTTCACAAGCTCAGAGAGGAATGTCCAGTCACACAGAAAGCAGACTTAAAACCAAAATGCCTGCAGGAAGTGAAAGGGACCCAGGCTGCCTAGCAACCACTCAGAAAGAAAAACTTTATCAACCATGAACAAGAGCAGTGGATTCAGTGCACAAGTTCTGGCCAGCAGATGGCAGCAAAACAAGAATGCATAGAAACAACATAGTGAAGGGATAATTGCAATAGACAATTAGATAAATGTGAGGAGAACAGCACAGGTCTAATGTCCATTCCTTGTGTTCTTTAGTCCAAACAAGTCTCTTCTGCTTGTTGCCTGTCCTTAGCAGTGGTTTCCTAGCAGATATTCTACCATGAAGGCCTGATTCACAGTCTCCTCTTAACAGAGTTCTAGCAGCAGACACATCTCTAGAACAACTGTGTGGCATTGACCTGGTATCTAATCTGAGCTGCTATTAACCTTAGATTTCTGAGGCTGGTGACACGGATGAACTTATCCTAAGCAGCAGAGGTGACTTTTGGTATTCCTTTCCTTGGGCGTTCCGCATGTGAGCCAGTTTCTTTGTAGCTCTTGATGGTTTTTGTGACAGCACTTGGGGACACTTTCCACCTAGAATATGACATTTTCAGTTGTTTCACACTTTTTCGTTATGTCTATAATTCCACGTGTGTTAATTCATAGTTTTGATGTCTTCAGTGTGAATCTACAATTTTCATAGTCATGAAAATAAAGAAAACTCTTTGAATGAGGTGTGTCCAAACTTTTGGTCTGTACTGTATAACCCCAATGATACATATTGCTAAAATTATCTGCAGTCATAGAAAGATAACAGCAAAGAAATTGTAACCATAAGTGGATAGTATTTGTTCCACCTCCAAAGCAACCTTATTGCACTTACAGACCAATTACGTTGCAGATCACATCGCAATGAACATTAAATTTCACAACGATATCTCATTCTGGGTGCCCTGACACACTGGGGTGCCGCAGGCTTTGGTGGGGGGGGAAAAATGGAAATTTCCCTGAGGACATGTACGCCAGATGAGAAGCGTCCACGTCACTGCAGCAACGGCGTTGGAAGCTTCCCAGGGATGAAGTGCCAGGCGCACATGGATTATGGTAAATGTAAGCCGGGGTGGGGAATGAATGGAAGCGGGTGAGGTGGGGAGGGTGGATGGAGGCAAGGGGGGGGGTGAATGAAAGCAGTCTCATGGGTGGCGGGGGGGTGAATGAAAGCAGTCTTGGGGGTGAAGGAAAGCAGTCTCATGGGTGGCTGGGGAGTAAATGGAAGCAGTCTCGTGGGTGTCTGGGGGTTAATGGAAGCAGTGGCAGGGGGGGTGAATGGAAGCAGTGGTAAGGGGGTGGCTGGGGGGGGGGTGAATGAAGGCAATGGCACTGGGAGGCAATGTGGGTGGGTGGCTGGAGGCAAAAGGTGAGTGGTTGGTTGGCTGGAGACAATAGTGGTGGGAGGCTGGAGGCAATAGTGGAGTATGAAGGCAATAGTGGTGGGTGGCGGGGAGTTGGGAGGCAATAATTGTGATAGGGGGGCTGGAGGCATTTGGGGGAAGCTGGAAGTACTGTGTGTGAGGGTGAACGAGAGAGTTTTGAGGCATTTGGGGGGGGTGCTGGAGGCAATGTGTGTGTGAGGCTGATTGAGGCATTGTTTGTATGAGGCTGCTGGAGGCATTGTGTGTGAGGCTGCTGGGGGCATTTTGTGCATTTGTGTGAGGCTACTGGGGGCACTGTGTGAGATACTGGAGATATTTGTGGGGAAAAAAAAATAGGATGATGCTGGACAGAGCCATAGATAGATAGAGATATATATATATATATATATATATATATATATATATATATAATTTTTTTTTTCAGGTCCTGCGGTAGAGAGTTGTGGCTAGAAGGGAACCTTCATGACGGTACGGCCAGATGGAGAAGAAAAGTGAACGACTCCGATCAGAGAAGACATCACCTGTGAGTCCTGCATGTAGCAGCACTGTAATCTACATAACTAATCTACATACCAACCTACTCTGGTTGATACTGCTTGGGGATAAATCTGTGGCTTGTGGACTAACGTGCAGCTGAGAATTTAAGTGCAAAGTTTTAAAAACAGAAGTTTAAAGAAGCAGGAGCTTAACCTCTTAAGGACCCAGCCATTTTACACCTTAGGACCCGGCCATTTTTTTAACATCTGACCACTGTCACTTTAAACATTAATAACTCTGGAATGCTTTTAGTTATCATTCTGATTCCGAGATTGTTTTTTCGTGATATATTCTACTTTAACATAGTGGTAAAAAATGTAGTAACTTGCATCCTTTGTTGGTGAAAAATTAGAAAATTTTATGAAAAATTAGAAAATTTTGCATTTTTCTAACTTTAAAGCTCTCTGCTTGTAAGGAAAATGGATATTCAAAATATTTTTTTTTCACATATACAATATGTTTTCTTTATGTTTGCATCATAAAATTGACAAGTTTTTACTTTTGGAAGACACCAGAGGGCTTCAAAGTTCAGCAGCAATTTTCCAATTTTTCACAAAATTTCCAAACTCACTATTTTTCAGGGACCAGTTCAGGTTTGAAGTGGATTTGAAGGGTCTTCATCTTAGAAAAACCCCACAAATGACCCCATTATAAAAACTGCACCCCCTAAAGTATTCAAAATGATATTCGGTCAGCCTTTTACCCTTTAGAGGTTTCACAGGAATAGCAGGAAAGTGAAGGAGAAAATTCCCAATCTTCATTTTTTACACTCGCATGTTCTTGTAGACCCAATTTTTGAATTTTTACGAGGGGTAAAAGGAGAAAATGTATACTTATATTTGTAGCCCAATTTCTCTCGAGTAAGCAGATACCTCATATGTCTATGTACAGTGTTCGGCGGGCGCAGTAGAGGGCTCAGAACCGAAGGAGCGACAAGGGGATTTTGGAGAGTACGTTTTTCTGAAATGGTTTTTGGGGGGCATGTTGCATTTAGGTGCCAGAACAGCAAAAAAAAAAAAAACCACATGCCATACCATTTTGGAAACAAGACCCCTTGAGGAACGTAACAAGGAATTAAGTGAGCCTTAATACCCCACATGTGTTTCACGACTTTTGCATATGCAAAAAAATAAAATAAAATTTCACTAAAATGTGTGTTTCCCCCCAAATTTCACATTTTTGCAAGGGTTAATAGCAGAAAATACCCCCCAAAATTTGTAACCCCATCTCTTCTGAGTATGAAGGTACCCCATAAGTTGGCCTGTAGTGCACTACGGGCGAACTACAATGCTCAGAAGAGAAGGAGTCATATTTGGCTTTTTGAGAGCAAATTTTGCTCGGGGGCATGTCGCATTTAGGAAGCCCCTATGGTGCCAGGAGAGCAAAAAAAAACCCACATGGCATACCATTTTGGCAACTAGACCCCTTGAGGAACGTAACAAGGAATAAAGTGAGCCTTAATACCCCACAGGGGTTTCACGACTTTTGCATACGTTAAAAAAAATTTCACTAAAATGGGTGTTTCCCCCAAAATTTCACATTTTTGCAAGGGTTAATAGCAAAAAATACCCCCCAAAATTTGAAACCCCATCTCTTCTGAGTATGGAGGTACCCCATAAGTTGACCTGAAGTGCACTACGGGTGAACTACAATGCTCAGAAGAGAAGGAGTCATATTTGGCTTTTTGAGAGCAAATTTTGCTCGGGGGGAATGTCACATTTAGGAAGCCCCTATGGGGCCAGAACAGCAAAAAAAAACCCACATAGCATACCATTTTGGAAACTAGACCCCTTGAGGAACGTAACAATGGGTACAGTGAGCATTTACCCCCACTGGTGTCTGTCAGATCTTTGGAACAGTGGGCTGTACAGCCCACTGTTCCAAAGATCTGTCAGACACCAGTGGGGTGTAAATTCTCACTGCACCCCTCATTACATTCCGTGAGGGGTGTAGTTTCCGAAATGGGGTCACATGTGTTTTTTTTTTTTTTTTTTGCATTTGTCAAAACCGCTGTAACAATCAGCCACCCCTGTGCAAATCACCTCAAATGTACATGGCGCACTCTCCCTTCTGGGCCTTGTTGTGCGCCCCCAGAGCACTTTGCGCCCACATATGGGGTATCTCCGTAGTAGGGAGAAATTGCATTACAAATTTTGGGGGGCTTTTTTTCCCTTTTACCTCTTGTCAAAATGAAAAGTATAGGGCAACACCAGCATGTTAGTGTAAACAATTTATTTTTTTACACTAACATTCTGGTGTAGACCCCAACTTCACATTTTCATAAGGGGTGAAAGGAGAAAAAGCCCCCCAAAATTTGTTAGGCAATTTCTCCCAAGTACGGCGATACCCCATATGTGACCCTAAACTGTTGCCTTGAAATACGACAGGGCTCCAAAGTGAGAGCGCCATGTGCATTTGAGGCCTGAATTAGGGATTTGCATAGGGGTGGACATAGGGGTATTCTACGGCAGTGATTCCCAAACAGGGTGCCTCCAGCTGTTGCAAAACTCCCAGCATGCTTGGACAGTCAACGGCTGTCCAGCAATACTGGGAGTTGATGTTTTGCAACAGCTGGAGGCTCCATTTTGGAAACAGTGGCGTACCAGACGTTTTTCATTTTTATTGGGGAGGGGGGCTGTGTAGGGGTATGTGTATATGTAGTGATTTTTACTTTTTATTTTATTTTGTGTTACTGTAGTGTAGTGTAGTGTAGTGTAGTGTTTTTAGGGTACAGTCACACGGGCGGGGGGTTACAGCGAGTTTCCCGCTGCGAGTTTGAGCTGCCGCGCAAAATTAGCTGCATCGCAAACTTGCAGCCTGATACTCACTGTAAGCCCCTGCCCATGTGAATGTACCCTGTACATTCACAGGGGAGGGGGGGACCTCCAGCTGTTGCAAAACTACAACTCCCAGCATGCACAGTCTATCAGTGCATGCTGGTAGTTATAGTTTTGCAACAGCTGGAGGCACTCGGGTTGGGAAACACTGAGTTAGGAAACAGACAATGTTTCCCAACCAGTGTGCCTCCAGTTGTTGCAAAACCAGTACTCCCAAACATTCTCAGGCATGCTGGAAGTAGTAGTTCGGCAACATCTTTAGAGCCATATGTTGCCGAACTACAACTCCCAGCAGGTGGTTCCCAATCTGTGCCCTTCCAGATGTTGCAAAACTACAACTCCCAGTATGCCCTTACTGTCCAGGCATGCTGGGAGTTGTAGTTCTGCAACATTTGAAGGGCCAGATGTTACAGAACTACAACTCCCAGCATGCCTGGACAGTAAGGGCATGCTGAGGATGTGTAGTTTTGCAACATCTGGAAGGGCACAGTGGTCCCAAAACTGTGGACCTCCAGATGTTGCAAAACTGCAACTCCCAGCATGCCCAGACGCCAAGGGCTGTCTGGGCATGCTGGGAGTTGTAGTATACAGGGTCCCAATACAGCAATGCATGTCGCTTTACGGCAACGTGCATTGCTGTAAAGGGCCCGACCGCGGCTGAAGATCAACTCACCTGTCGCCGCCGCCGGCGTCTTCATCGCCGGGATCCGGGTCTTCAGGGACGAGGTAAGTACCGGGGCCAGGCCCCCGCCGCGTCCTCCGGTCTTCCTCCGTCCTCTCCGGACTTCCAGGGGCCGGGCAGGGCGGGAGGAAGTAACCGCCCCCCCCTGCGATTGGTCGGTTAACTAACCGAAGAATCGCAGGGGATCGGAGGAGGTGGCAGGCTTGCCACCTCGCTCCTAGACTTTAGCATGGTCCTGGCTGTCTGTGACAGCCGGGATCATGCGAAATTACCGGGCGGTCGGGTCCCAGAGACCCGATCAGCCCGGTATCGCTGCAGGCATCCAGTTCCGGCGCACGGCAGAGACCGGAAAACGCCAGGGCGTATGGATACGCCCTTGGTCCTTAAGGCCCAGGGCGTGAGGGCGTATCCATACGCCCTGGGTCCTTAAGAGGTTAAAGTTACTAAGTATTACTATTCCTTTCTAATTAATCAGTTGTTTGTCATCAAGGATTATGGTCAGCAGAATTTTAGGTTTTCTTCAGTGCACAATGTGCCACATGTATGCACCTCTGGAGCAGCAGCTTCAGAGTGAATACCGCTGTGGCAGATGTGCTGCCCACCTAGAAGCTCGTATTAGAGATCTAGAGGAGCAAAATGCAACACTGAGGGCAATAGACAATCTTGAAAAGAGCATACTGCTTACAGAGCAAGCAGTTAGTGGGGTAGAAATGGAGGTTGGAGAAATTAGGGAGCTGGGTTAGTGTAGTAAGAGGGACTGGAAAGGGTGCAAGGAAAAGGCCACTTCTGCTTTTGATCTACCAAGCAAAATTACCAAGCCGGGTGATGATGCAAGGGCCTCAGTGTCAGAGATGGTAACCCTAGTGGATACTGGTCTCCCTCACAGCTGGGGGAACAGTCCAACTAGTAATGCGGGGGATGGTAAGGCAGGTAGGCCAAGACAGTTAGTTGTAGGGGATCCTATTAAGAGGAAGACAGAATAATTTTTTGCCAAGACCACCTCAACCGAATGGTTTGCTGGTGCCAGGGTTTGGCATGTGGTGGTCAAATTACTTGATGGGGCTGGGGATGACCCAGCTGTCGTGGTCCACGTGGGAACCAACGACAGAATACTAGGTAGGTGGAGGTCCTTAAAGAATAATTGTAAGGAACTAGGTGCCAAGCTGAAGGGAAGGACCTCTAAGGTTGTATTTTCTGGAATACTGATTTTGCCATGCGGATCGCAGGAAAGACAGCAGGAGCTTAGGGAGTTAAATGCATGGCTTATCTCGTGGTGTAAAGGGGAAGGGTTTTGGTTTTTAGAGCACACAACTTACTTTTCATTGGGGTACAAACTTTATTCCATGGATAATTTGCACCTGAATGGAAGGAGGTCCGCTTTGCTGGGGGGAGAATATCCTGGGTGGCAGAGTATTTTTCTAGATAAGTGGGGGAGGACAATAAAGCAGCTAGTGGGACAGATAGGTTAGAGAGCGGTCAGGACATAATGGTGGGTGCAGAGGAGACCTGTGCAGTGAATAGGGAGATCCATGTGTCACAAACCAGCTGTGAAAATAAATGTAGCTCCAATAACTCAAAAAAAATCCCATTAGCCCCAATAACTTAAAAAATCCCATTAGCCCCAATACCTCAAAAAATCCCATTAGTGAGACTCAATGTGTAAAACTTAATGGAAATGTAAAGTGTATGTTTACAAATGCAAGAAGTCTAGCAAATAAAATGAGGGAGCTTGAGGCCTGGATACTGGAGGAACACATTCATATAGTTTGGGGTAACTGAGACATGGCTAGACTCCTCACATGACTGGGCTGTCAATCTGCAGGGGTTTACACTGTTTTGTAAGGATAGGGTAAACAGGAAAAGTGATGGAGTATGTCTGTATGTTAGAAGCGGTATGAAAGTCAGCGTGAACGATGCCATAGTGTGTGGTGATTTTGTGTATGTTGAATCCCTGTGGGTAGAATTACAAAAGGAGGAAAATACTGAAAATAAATATTGTTTTTGGTGTAATCTATAGACCCCCAAACACTACTGTGGAGATAGGTCAGCTGCATACATAAATAGAGAGGGCTGCCCGGGCAGGTACAGTGGTAATAATGGAAGATTCTAACTATCCAGATATAGATTGGGGTCAGGGTTTGGCTAAAACTACAAAGAGGAGAAAATTCCTAAATTTATTGCAGACTTTTATGGGTCAGTTTGCGGAGGACCCAACAAGAAGTGATGCTCTGTTGGGTCTGGTCATTTCCAACAATGCAGAGCTGGTTGGGAATGTAACTGCGTGAAAACCTTGGTAATAGGGACCACAATATAGTTAATTTTGACTTAGTGTACAAAACAAATACAGGTTGGGAGGGCAAAAATATATCATTTTAAAAAGGCAAATTTCTCTGGGCTACGAACTGCACTTCAAGACATAGACTGGAAGGAGGTGTTCTCAAATATTGATACAGATGATAAATGGGAAATTTTCTAATTAACACTGAATAAATATACAGCTAAATTTATTCCCAAGGGAAACAAGTATAAACAATTAAAATAAATAGCAATAAACAATAACAAAAATAAATTGCTTTAAAAAAATACAAATCTGAGGGGTCAGCTATAGCATTTGACCTCTTGGGGACATAGGGCATATGCATACACCCTGCATCCCCGATCCTTAAGGACTCAGGGTGTACCTGTACCCACTCGCTGGGCGGGAATCGGAGCCGGATCGCCGCAGATCGCAGGCAAATACAAGCCAGCGATCTGCAGCTATTCCGGGTCATCTGGGTCACGTGTGACACGATGACCAGAAAAGGATGGTGATCATTGGTGTAATATACACCACCAATCACCATCGGTACAGTACTGGGAGGTGGCAGTGTTGCCACCTTCCCAGTACAGATGTTATTGGGCGGCCGTAGAGACTGCACCAATCTCAGTGTATGAGGAGGGGGGAGGAGAGCAGGAGCACGATGCTCCACTCTGATCAGCACCATTTTACAGCTGATGCTGATCAGAGCGGAGCTCCGTCCAGTGTATCCCCCCCTCTAAGTGAAAAAAGTGCCCTCTGGCATTGTTCTTTGCCCCCCCCCCCCCCCTGGCACAACAGCGTTAGGGACAGTTATAGATTAGGCAGGGAAAGAGTTTAGGAGTATAAAAAAAAAAAATTATAATTTTTTTTTTCCCAGTGCACATCTGTAGGTGTACGCGGGTCTGCAGCAGCTTTAGCTGCGGGACCCGGGCCCTACAGACCTTTTTTTTTTTTTTTTTGCTAAACGTGTGGCCGGGCCCTCTTAGCCATGAAAGACCGGTCCACCACCGTTAGCTAAAGCCCACGCACCGCTGATCAGTCTCGTAGTACTGATCAGCGTATCGCACCACACCACACGCAGCACACACACCAATAAAGTTTTTTTTCTCCCCACACATATATACACTTCACCCCCCCCCCCCCCCATTAGAGTAGGGAAATGGCCCACAGGGCGTTTTCAGCGGAGGAGGCATATGCCATCCACACCTTCCTTATTGCCTTGTCCTCCTCATCATCTAGTTCTGATGATGAGCCACCAAGGATCCGTACCGGCGAACTTCTCTGGACTCAGCCGAGCCCATGATTCCTGAGTTTGTTGGCGACTCAGGAATCAAGATTGACATTGGCGGGTTCACTGAAATGGACTATTTTAGTTTGGTTTTTTTTCAGTGACAACTTTGTCAATCTGATGGTTGAGCAGACGAACCTGTACGCGCAACAGTTCATTGCCGCACACCCGGGCTCCTTTTTAGCTAGGCCCAGTGGCTGGTTCCCAGTCAGTGCAGCTGAAATGAGGACCTTTTGGGGCCTCGTTCAGCATATGGGTCTAGTTAAAAAGCCAAAGGTCAGGCAATACTGGAGCTAGGATGTCCTCTACCAGACCCCGCTCTACAGTATGGCCATGACCCGTTCCCGGTTCGAGGCCATTCGGAAATGTTTGCATTATGCTGATAATGCAGCATGTCTCCCCCCCGAACTGATCCCGCGTATGACCGCCTGTATAAAATCAGGCCGGTCATCAATCTCTTCAGGGCCAAATTTTGGGAGGCCTATGTCCCTGGAAGGTAAGTCGCTATTGATGAGTCTCTCATCAGCTTTAAGGGGAGACTAAGCTTCCGGCAATACATCCCTACCAAGCGAGCGCGGTATGGCGTGAAGATGTATACATTTTACGAGAGTACCTCGGGGTACACTTGCAAGTTTATGGTGTATGAGGGACGAGATTCCCGCACTGAGCCCCCAGATTGTGTTAGCGGGAAAATCATTTGGGGCCTTTTTCACCCATTGCTACATAAAGGTTACCACCTTTACGTGGATAACTTTTATACTAGTATGCCTCTCTTCACATCCCTCGCCACCATATCCATGCTTGCTTGTGGGACAGTCCGGAAGAATTAAACAGGCCTTCCTATTCCCTCCAAATTCCTATCCCCCGGGGTGAGTCCTGTGCCTTTTCCCATGAAAACCTGTTGCTGGTCAGGTGTAAGGATAAGAGGGATGTCCTTATGCTGTCCACAATTCATGGGAACGGCAGCACCCCTGTCTCTGTGCGAGGTACTGTGGGACCGGTCCTTAAGCCCGACTACAATCGGTATATGGGGGGAGTTGATCTTTCTGATCAAGTCCTCAAACCATATAACTCTATGTGGAAAACACGGGCATGGTACAAAAAAGTTGCGGTCTACATGGTACAGCTTGCCATGTACAACTCTTTTGTACTGTCCCAGTACACTGGCAACACAGAGACATAGTTACATAGTTACATAGTTAGTACGGTCGAAAAAAGACATATGTCCATCAAGTTCAACCAGGGAATTAAGGGGTAGGGGTGTGGCGCGATATTGGGGAAGGGATGAGATTTTATATTTCTTCATAAGCATTAATCTTATTTTGTTCCTGGAATTCCAATAGGAAGTTCTAAAGGCCCTCATCTTTGGTGACTGCCAAGGTCAGAGCACCTCTGGAACTTCAGTGCCCCGGATCGTCCCCGGCCAACACTTTCCAGGTGAGGTCCCCCACATTGGAAAGAAGGGACGATCTCAGAAAAAATGCAGTGTGTGTTGCAAGAGGGGGATTTGTAAGGACACCACCACTCAATGCGACACTTGCCCCGATCATCCGGGCCTCTGCATTAAGGATTGCTTCAGGGAGTATCACACTTCCATGGAGCACTAAATTTTAATAATTTTCCCTGTTAATTCCTCAGAATTCGACTCCAATGTACCAGTCCAGAGTACAGTCTTCAAAATTTTAAAGCCAAACACCCCCCCCCCCCAAAAAAATAAATAAATATATATACATATATATTTTCCAATACCCCTGCTAATCTTTTTTTTTTTTCTCCCCCCCCCCCCCCAAAAAAAATGGGTCATGGGACACAAAGTCAACAGCATTGGGGGTTTGCAGTTGCCTCAATTGCACAGCGCTCTCTCCCCACCTGAGCGGGATGCACTTTTGAGGTAACAGAATAGGGACAGTCATTCCCAGGATGATGATTCATAGCATAGGGTTTGGGGCGGGCATCATTTTTATTTTAGGTTATACTCTGGGTCATCATTCTGGGAGTATAATTGGCATATCAGTACTAAAATTGCAATTTTAATCCCCCCCCCCCCCCCATAGTACACTTCATCCATTCCTGGATCCTAAATTTAGGGAACACCCGTCTGTTCCAAATGTCCACTTCACCCCCTTCCCTAGGGGGTGTACTGTTTGTAATAGGCTCACATGTGGGTGTTCCTTTCTTGTATTTTCCTCTGAATGTATGTAACTGTTAGGTCCGTAACAAACATTGGCCTCAAATGCGAAGAGTTCTCGCTCATGAGCTCTGTCGTATTTCCAGGCGACAATTCAGAGTCACATGTTAGTGTTCCCAGACTGATGAAGCAGAGTATAGGTTGAAAATTAAAATTTTCAAAAGCTACCCTTCATCCATTCCTGAAAAATAAATTTAGGAAACATCCCTCTTTAGCCCTATACCCATTCCTCAGGGGGGGTACTTTCTGTAATGCTTTCACATGTGGGTGTTTCATTTTTGTATTTTCCTCTGAATGTATGTAACCGTCAGCTACTGATATGCCATAGGCCTCAAATGCAAAAAGACCTCTATGCCTTCTGAGCCTTGTTGAGCTCCTGTCTAGCACGTTACCCCATATGTGGATGTATTTCCATAGTCAGGAGAAAAAAAAACTCCAAAATTTGTAACCCAATTTCTCCCATTACCCCTTGTGAAAATGTAAAAAATTAGGTAACACCAGCATTTTAGTGTAATTTTTTTTTACATTTTTCAATTTACAGCCCAGTGTTCAAAAAACCTGTGAGGTGTAAGTACTCACTGTACCCCTTGTTACCTTCCTTGAGGGTTGTGGTTTCAAACTTGTAGACACTTTTAAGATTTTACGTCAGAACCTCAACCATTGCAGTTCAAATCACCACTTTAGGGTCAAATCTCATCAGTGTTGTCTCACTCCTAAGCCCTGTTTTGCACCTGCATAGTGTTATTCTGCCTTATATGGGGTATTTTCTTATTGTGGAGAAATTGGGCTACAAATTTTGTGGAGATTTTTTTTCTCTTACTACTTGTAAAAGTAAAAAATGTTTGCTTAATACCAACAATTCAGTCTTAAAAATCAATTCTTTCACTTTTACTGTTTAAAAAACATGTGAGGTGTAAATACTCACTATAACCCTTGTTACGTTTCTAAAATGGTGTCACGTGTGGGGGGTTACTGCTGTTCTTACACAATGGGGGCTTTGTAAACGCACATGGCCCCCGACTTTAATTCCAACAAACTTTTCACTCCAAAAGCCCAATGGCGCTCCTTCTATTCTGAGCATTGCAGGGCGCCCGCAGAGAACTTTACATCCACATATGGGGTATTTTCTTCCTCAGGAGAAATTGTACTACAAATTTTGGGGGCCTTTTGCCCTATTACCCCGTGTGAAAATGAAACATTTGGAGTAACACTATCAATACAGTGCAAAAAAAAAAAAAAAAAATTTTCACTTTTACGGCCTACTGTTCAAAAAACCTGTGAGATGTAAGTACTCACTGTATCCCTTGTTATGTTCCTGAAGGGGTCTAGTTTCCAAAATGGTGTCACATGTGGGGCACCATGGGAGGTTTGTAAATGCACATAGTCCCTAACTTCAATTTCAGCAAAATTCTCTTTCCAAAAATCCAATGGTGCTCCTACTGTTCTGAAACCTGTAGTGCGCCAGCAGGGCACTTAATGTCCACATATGGAGCATTTTCTTAATCAGGAGAAATTGGGCTTCAAATTTTGGGGTCCATTTTCTCCTATTACCCCTTGTGAAAAAGAAAAATTTGGGGTAACACCATAATTTTTGTGTTAAAAATAAAATTTTCCATTTTCACGTCCAACTTCATCGTAAAGTCGTCAAATACCTGTGAGGTGTTTAGTCTCACTATACCCCTTGTTACGTTTCTTGAGGGGTTAAGTTTCCAAAATAGTATGCTATGTGGTTTTTTATTTTAATTTTTATTTATTTTTTTTTTTTTTTTTGCTGTTCTTGCACCATGAGGGCTTCCTAAATGCAACATGGCCCCCAAAAACCATGACAGCAAAATTCGCTTTAAAAAAATCCCACAGTTGCTCTTTCCCTCTTGAGCCATGTTGTGAGCCTGCAGAGCACTTTATCTCAACATATGAGGTATTTCCATACTCAAGAGAAATTGGGCTACAAATTTTGTGGGGCTTTTTCTCCTAATACAACTTTTAAAAATGAAAAAAATGGGGTTACAAGAACATGTTAGTGTAAAAAAATGCAGATTTTGATTTTTCTCCTCCACTTTGCTGCTATTCTTGTGAAACACCTAAAGTGTTAACACACTTTCTGAATGTCCTTTTGAATACTTTGAGGGGTGTCGTTTCTATAATGGGGTCATTTATTTCTCACAGAAACACCCCTAAAATCTACTTCAAACTTAACTGGTCCCTGAAAAATTCAGATTTTGAAATTTTCATGAAAATTGCTGCTATACTTTGAAGCCCTCTAATGTCTTCAAAAAGTAAAAACATGCCAACTTTATGATGTCAACATAAAGTAGACATATTGTATTTGCTTTTAAGGAAAATGGATATTCCAAATAAATTATATAATTATTCACAGACCGTTTCAAAGTTAGAAAAATGCTAAATTTTCATGAAATTTTGGGATTTTTCACCAAGAAAGGATGCATGTAACAATGAAAATTTACCACTATGTCAAAGTAGAATATCTCACGAAAAAACAATCTCGGAATCAGAATAAAAGGTAAAAGCCAGAGTTATTAATGGTGGGAACACATTATGTAATGTATTGAACTGGCTTAATGTAGATATGGTCCAAGGTAAGTTAAGTAAAGTAAATTGCAAGCAAATCTCCAGGACTGGATGGATTACACCCAAGAGTTCTTGGACAACTAAGTTCAGTAATATCTGTATCCTTGTTCATGATATTTAGAGATTTTCTGGTTTCTGGTATTGTGGTGAATGTGGTGTCAAAAAAAGGTCTTCTCCAGGTCATTATAGACCGGTAAGCTTAGCGTGCATTGTGCGAAATTTTTTGAAGGCCTCATAAGGGACTAGATACAGGAATACTTAGGGGATAATAGTATTGTAAGTGATAGCCAGCATGGGTCTACTAAGGATAGAAGTTCTCAAACCAATCTAATTTTCTTTTATGAAGATGTGAGTAGAAGCCCTGATAAAGGATTGGCTGTGGATATGGTGTTTTGGGATTTTTTGGATTGTTTTTGGTCCCTCATAGACATCTGATAGGTAAGTTAAAGGAGAACTCCAGAATATAAAAATTGTCCTCCATACTGCTGGCAGAAAAATAATGTACATACCTTCCTTCGCTCCCCCGGAGCCTCCGGTGACTCGCTCCGGTCTCCGCCACGATCCTCTTCCTGGTTGCCGGTGGTTGGCGAGTCATACTGCGCTCAGGCAATCACCGGCCGCAGTGAAGTCCCAACTCGGTTGGTGATAGGCTGAGCGGCAGTGTGAGAACGCTTCAAGACACAAAATTCTTCACTACACCGACACCTGCTGCCAGGGCCAAAAACTTCACACTGCCACTCAGCCTATTGCCGGCCGAGTCTGGACTTCACTGCGGCCGGTGATTGGCTGAGTGCAGTATGACTCGCCAACCACCGGCAACCAGGAAGAGGATCGCGGCGGAGACCGGAGATGGTTACCAGAGTCTCCGCGGGAGCGAAGGAAGGTATGTACATCTTTATTTTTTTACTGCCAGCAGTATGGGGGACAATTTATATATATTCTAGAGTTCTCCTTTAAGGTCTTTGGATTTGGAAACATTAGTTTGTAACTGGATTGAAGACTGGCAGGATATCCAGCAGGATATTGTCCTGTATCAAAAGAGACATGGACTCAAGGGCCAGGGACATAATACTACCCCTTTATAAAGCTAAATAAATATGCTGTTCAGTTTTGGTCACCAGTTCATAAAAGGGACGTTGTGGAGCTGGAGAAGGTACAGAGATGGGTGACTAAACTAATATGGGGCATGGATCATCTTAGCTATGAGGAAAGATTCAAATAATTACATTTGTTTAGTCTTGAGAAAAGACGTTTAAGGGGGATATGATCAACGTATATAAGTATATAAATGGTACATACAAAAAATATGGGGAAAAACTGTTCCAGGTTAAATCCCCTTAAAGGACAAGGGGGCATTCCCTCCCTCTGGAGAAGAAAAGGTATGGTCTACAGGGTTGACACTCCTCCTTTACCATAAGAACTGTGAATTTATGGAACAGTCTACCTCAAGAACTGGTCACAGCAGAAA
Organism: Hyla sarda; assembly: GCF_029499605.1. NCBI lineage: Eukaryota > Metazoa > Chordata > Amphibia > Anura > Hylidae > Hyla > Hyla sarda. Next base: position 123,126,408 of record NC_079193.1, read on the forward strand.
CAGTTGAAAGTTTTAAAACAGGTTTGATACATTCCTAGAACAAAATAACATTAATGCTTATGCAGAAATATAATCACATCCATTCCACTTCATCCCACCATACCCCTTCCCTTCAATACCTTGGTTGAACTTGATAGGCGTATATCTAACTATGTAACTGATATATAGGTGGTGTATTCCTTTTTTTTAGCCATTTTTTTATTTTTTTTTGTCACGCATCGAATATTTTTCGGTAGGGGTGCCCCGCGAAAAAAACTTTTTGCGATGGGTGCCCCGAGCCGAAAAAGGTTGGGAACCACTGATCTAGATAGATAAAGCATCAACCCACAGGGAAATACTGAGGGAAAGAAGATCAATACAGAACAGTAGTAACCAATGTATATCCTAGGAATGGCTAGTGAGCAACTATGCCTAAACTCCATCTCAATCCCTCTCGTGGTGCAAGATTCTCCCCAAGCACAATTTACCCTAGCTGTGTGACACATAGCTGGGGCACTCACCCTAGAAAGGGCAACCCCTGTGCCTTGGGAACCTATAAGCTACTCTGCCCAGTCCCTGTCAAATGTATACAGCTATAGGGATAAAAAGTGCAAAGGGTAAAGTGCAATTGGTATGAAATTCCGTAATTGTAACAATAAACCTGGTCTCCTTCACTCATTACAGCACATCAGGGAGACTCTCACGCAGGTCGTTACATCCTGAAGGATAAGGTGGCAGTGGCAACAGTCTTTTATGCTGCAGAGCCACTCCGCCTAATAATGCATACCTCCACGTCATCTGTATCACTCAGCTGGGCGAGATCAGCACATCCACACAGATTCGCACTGGGTCAGAGCCTCCTCCGGGCTAAGGTCACACACTGTTACGGCCGCAGGTTCCTGCGCCTCCCCGCGTGCAGCGTCATCAACAGAACATCCCCAGGACCCGGGGCCGTGCCTTCTCCCAGCTGTTCACACATCAGTGATGCAGGTGGGGGAGTGAAAATGCGTTACCAAGGGGGACAATCAGCGTGTCCCTAGCCGAGACTACAGATTAGCGATACTCTCATATTACTCCATGCTGGGGCAGTTGAGATATTTCAGATGTTTGAGGTAAACATACTCCTGGACTGGTGGGAGGAAAGAGTGGTATTTGGAGAGGAACTCTGACCATCGATGATGTTTTTATTTTAATAGTCAAACCATGAATCTTTTATTAAAGCAAATAGACATATGCAGGAAAATACAGTTTCCAAAATACAATAAACATTGGTCCATGGAGAGAATCCAAACAACGTACAATGGTACATAAACAAGGCATAGACAGGTAGCACAGGTTCATAAAAAGTAAGCAATATAATATTGACCTTTGACCACTAAGTGCAAAATAATAAGATAATGTATCAAGACAGAAAGAAGTTGCACTCACCCGGACTGTAGTGTAAATACAGAAAGGTTTATTCTTGCAAAATACAGCTGTGAAGATACGAAGGATTACAAATCCATAGCGGGGAGTGAGAGCTGGCACAGCTCTCAGACGCGGGGCACACCACTAAAGGCTAGTAGCTGCGCGTCACTGCGGACACTTCTTCCGGCCCAGGTGTACCAACTAGTAGCCTTTAGTGGTGTGCCCCGCGTCTGAGAGCTGTACCGGCTCTCACTCCCCGCTATGGATTTGTAATCCTTCGTATCTTCACAGCTGTATTTTGCAAGAATAAACCTTTCTGCATTTACACTACAGTCCCGGTGAGTGCAACTTCTTTCTGTCTTGATACATTATTTTATCTGGAAGCTACACCTATATTGGAATGTTTGCACCCAGAAAACTGTGTTCAGCTGTTGTCTGCACCAATTAGCCATCTAGAGCAGCTCTACGGGACTATCTATAGTAGTCAGAGCAGTGCCTGGTATATCCATTCTACAAGCTTGCAAAATAAGGCAAATGTAAGATGGAAGTGGCCGACACCTGCAGAAAACCCCACGGGGAAGTTTAGTAGAGAGAAAGACAATGAGTCATATCAGGGCAATAGCGAGATGTTAACCAAGGTTCCCACAGGGTATGAAAGTTATCTACGGTATCCTCTCTGACAGCAGACAGTTTATCATACAGCAATATTAAATTAACCCTAGAAACCATGTCACCCACTCTCAGAACTGTTTGTTTCCATTGAGCAGCTATGTGTATCGTGGCAGCCAGGAGGATGTACTGTGCAAGACGAAACGGCTTATAACGCATTCTATGAGGTCTACAGCCTAGTAGGCAGAAGGCAGGCGTCCTTGGAACATGTACAGACAAAATAGAATCTAAAAAGGTCCAACATTAGTGTCCAAAACGCTGAAACCACAGGGCAAGACCACCAAGTATGATAAATTGTACCCCTCATACTACAAGTGCGGAAACATTGTGGGGACACTGAAGGGTAAATAGCATGCAATCTTACTGGGACTAAATAAGTCTGATGAAGGACCTTAAGGGCCGTCTCCATTAAGGACACCTGCCAGCTACCTCTGCCAAGAACCACACAGCCATCGTGCCATTGTGTGTGTCAAGGAAGTGCGCAAATCACTTTCCCATGCTAACATAAATTTCAGCTTGGCATCAGTAGGTGGAGCATTTAATCGAGAGTAAAGCAGTGAGAGCAAACCAGGCAAGTCAGGAGTATAGAGGGATCGAACTTCAAAGAAAGAAGGGTGAGCGGGTGGAGAATGTTAAGTCTGGGATCGAAGAAAGGAGAAGATCTAGAGCGCTCTAAATAGCTCACCATCAGGGACAGCATGAGTCAATCGAAAGGTTTCAAATGTAGGGAGCGTAAAAAAAGTCATATAGTTTAGTAAGTTTAGCCGAGATCCACCAGGAGAAACGTGCAGGAGACAGACCAGGAGGAAAAAGAGGATTAGAAAAGAGAGGGAGTAGAGGGGAAACAGGGGACTGCAGAGAGAATCTGAAGCGGACCTGACGCCAGACAATGAATAAAGAGCTACCAGAGCCGAGGAGGGGAGGAGTTTAGAGACCGGGCAACAGGACCACATGAAGGTGGCGAAAGATAATTGCACCATCAAGGAGTTCTCAAAGAACACCCATTTTGGAGCATCTGTGAGGAAATTGGTTAAAGCTAACTGAGTTAGACGAGCTGCGTAATAATATTTCAAGAAGTTAGGTACCGATAAACCGTCCAGCGATCTATACCAGGACAGGTATGGATAAGACCACTTCGTCAGATCCGCTCTAACAGCACAGTAGAGCGGTGTATAGTTACCATACAGTGTAGACAAGGAAGGAGTGAGCTTAACACCTAGATAAGAAAGGCCAGCTGAAGAGTCTCGGAATCCAAAATTAAGGGAAATAAGACGTTGCATCGAGGGTGGGACATTACAATAGAGGACCTCTGACTTGTTGACATTAACAGTCAAGATGATATTTTTATTTTATGGTCTGGAACAGAGGAGAACATTTTTGGCGTTTTTGGGCCTTCTGAATCAAAATGATCTTAATCTTCGCTTTACTTGTGAATGGGACCCCACTAAGCTCCCTTTCCTGATGTATTGATTACAAAAGTCTCGCTCTGCTCACTATTTTGCAGCCTTGCTGTGCCTGGATAAACCCTACACGAGCGGACAGATCAGGGGAACAATTCTCTACAGCCTCCCTCCCTGCAGCTCTCAGTGCGGACAGATCAGGGGAGCAATTCTCTACAGCCTCCCGCCCTGCAGCTCTCAGTGTGGACAGATCAGGGGAACAATACTCTACAGCCTCCCTCTTTCCTTCCTCATTAGACAAGCAGCAGCACAGCAGCAGGATATGTCCTTTATCATGTCCCCGATCTCTATGCTGGCTCTGGCAGCTGTCAGGGAAACATTTCTTTTCAGTGTCTTCTTGCACCAAAATGTACAGTGGAAAATCCACATGATTTAGCATTTCTGCAATGTGTGGCCATACTCTTAGGGCAGTGGTCTCTAAACTGTTGACCTCCAGCTGTTGCAAAACTACAACTCCCAGCATATCCAGCTGTCTGGACATGCTGGGAGTTGTAGCTTTGAAACATCTGGAGACCCACAGTTTGCAGATCACTGCGCGTAGCTCTCTAAATTATGGACATCCACATCTTGCAAAACTACAACTCCCAGCATGCCAAGCAAGCCGTTTTCTGTCTGGACATGTTGGGATTTGTAGTTTTGCGACATATGGAGAGCCACAGTTTGCAGATCACTGCGCATAGCTCCCTCAACTGTGGCCATCCACATCTTTCAAAACTACAACTCCCAACATGCCCAGACAGCCGTTTGTGGTCTGGACATGCGGGGAGTTGTAGTTTTTCAACAGCTGGAATTTTGCACCCCCATGTCCTGCCAGCAGTAGATCTGTACTGTTCTGAGCTGAGTGGCTGGACACCCCACTGACTTTTGTGTCCCCTGCTGCCACCAAGCGCTAATCAGTGCTCACACCACTGATTAGGTAAACACATTTTTTTTTTCGTGCAGGGCTTTTTATGCCAGAAGTACATAAAAAAAAAAAGTTTCCTTTTTTTAGTTTAATTTAATTTTATACATTTTTTTCTGTTAGGTGGTGGGTTAAGGCAGGTGGTAGTCAAGCGCCACACCACATGCAGCACACACACACACACACCAATAAAAGTGTTCCCACACATACACACACCCATTGGAGTAGGAAATTGGCCCGCAGGGCTTTTATGGCACAGGAGCACATATGCCTTACTTTCAAGCGCCACCCACATTTTTATTATCATCCTCACCCTCCTCATCATCTAGAGATGATGGGCAACCAAGGTGGCGGAGACACCGTCATGCGGGATTGCAATCCTACCTTGCGCCAAATGCTAGTGTGAGTCCCCCTGCCACTCGTACTAGTCAAACCCCCCAGCCAAGTTCACTGATGCCCCGTATCGGTGAACTTGTCTGGACTCAGTCAGCGGACCACGAGCCTGTGATTCCTGAGTTTGTTGGTGACTCAGAAATCAAGATTGACATTGTCGGGTTCACTGAAATGGACTATTGTAGTTATTATTTTAGCGACGTCAATCTTATGGTTGAGCAGACAAACATTTACCCCCAACAGTTCGTCATCGCAAACCCGGGCTCTGTTTTGGCTAGGCCCAATGGCTGGTTCCCAGTCAACACAGCCGAAATGAGGACCTTTTGGGGCCTCGTGCTGCATTTAGGCCTAGTTAAAAAACCTAAAGTCCTAAAGGCCCTAATCTTTGGCGACCGCCAAAGAGCACCTCTGGAACTGTAGGCACCCAGATCGTCCCCGGCCAACAATTTCCAGGTGAGGTCCCCACACTGGAAAGAAGTGATGATTCCAGAAAAAATGCAGTGTGTGCCACAGGAGGGGGATACGGAAGGACACCACCACTCAATGTGACACTTGGTCCAGTGCAGTCAAGGGTTCCAGTGTCTGTGTCCAGAGCATTGAAGGCCTTAAGCCTAAATCACTGCAGCCACCAGTCGGTCCTGAGTAAGTCAAGTCATCTCAATTGTCTGTCACCTATAGTCAATGTGGCCTGCATCATCTGTCTACCCTCAGTAAAGTTACCGTTATCCTTAACCTGACCTTTGACTCTTTCTTGCCCCTGCCTAGCCTGGGATTAGCAGTACAACCTTTCAGGTGGTTTAGGCTAAACAATGCCGTGACATCACAACAGAAAGATTTAATTCCACCTGCCCCTTGGACCATAACATCTGCCCTACATCTACCTTACACCGAAAAACCCCGACACCCCACAATGTTATCATTTTCACAAGGGGTAATGGGAGAAATTGGGTTACAAATTTGGTAGGGGTTTTTCGCAGGACTATGTAAATACATCCACATATGGGGTAACATGCTGGGCAGGCGCACAACAAGGCTCAGAAGTCATAGAAGTCTGTTTGCATTTGAAACGCCCACATGTGACACCATTACAGAATGTACCCCCCTAAGGAATGGATATAGGGGTAAAGAGGACGTTTTGAACACACAGGTGTTTCCTAAATTTATTTCCCAGGAATAGATGAAGTGTAGTTTGGGGAAAATGAAAATTGCAATTTTCCTACTAATATGTCAATTATTTTCGATGAATGATGACCCAGAGTATAGCTAAAACAAAAAATTATGCCCGCCTCAAATCTTATGCTCTGAATCATCATTCTGGGAATGTGAGGTGTGTGGCTGTCCCTATTCTGTTACCCCACTCCGGTGGGGAGAGAGTGCTGCGCATTTGAGGTAACATACAAACCCCCAATGATAGTGACTCAGTGACCCATGACCTATTTTGGGGGGGTTAAAACTTTTTTCCAGGAGTTTTATGAAAGAGGTTTTTGTTGGGTTGTTTGGGCTTAAATTTTGGAAGACAATGTACTCTGGACTGGTACATTGGAATAGAATTCTGGGAAAAGGATTACAAATGTAGTGCTCCATGGAAATGTGATACTCCCTGAAGCAATCTCTAATAAAGGAGGCCCGGATGATCGGGTGTGTCACATTGAGTGGTGGTGTCCTTCCGTATCCCCCACCTGTGACACACTGTGCATTTTTTTCTGGGATCATCCCTTCTTTCCAGTGTTGGGGACGATCTGGGCGCCTACAGTTCCAGAAGTGCTCTGACCCGCTCTTTGGCGGTTGCCAAAGATTAGGGCCTTTAGGACTTCCTCTTGAAACTGCAGGAATGCCCGTGTTGCCGGCGTACTGGGACAGTACAAAAGAGTTGTACATGGCAACCTGTACCATGTAGACCGCAACTTTTTTGTACCATGCCCGTGCTTTCCACATGGCATTTTATGGCCAGAGACATAGGCTTCCCACAATTTGGCCCCAAAGTGAGTGATTTTATACTGGCGGTCATACGTGGGATCAGTTCGGGGGTGGATATGCCGCATTATCAGCATAATGCAAACATTTCCGAATGGCCTCAAATCAGGATGGGTCATGGCCATACTGTAGAGCGGGGTCTGGTAGAGGAAGTCCCCACTCCAGTATTGCATGACCCTGGGTTTTTTATCTAGACCCATATACAGCGCAAGGCCCCAAAAGGTCCTAATTTCGGCTGCATTGACTGGGAACCAGCCATTGAGCCTAGCCAGAACAGAGCCCGGGCTTGCGACGACGAACTGTTGGGCGTACAGGTTCGTCTGCTCAACCGTAAGATTGATGTCGCTGAAATAATAACTACAATAGTCCATTTCAGTGAACCCGGCGATGTCAATCTTGATTTCTCAGTCACCAACGAACTCGGGAATCACAGGCTCGTGGTCCGTTGGCTGTGTCAAGACAAGTTCACCGGTACGGGGCATCAGTGAACTTGCCTGGGGGGTTTGACTAGTATGGGGGACTCCTGCTAGCATAGGGCACAGTGTCTGTAGCAAGGGAGGTTTGCGGTCCCGCATAGCGGTGTCTCCTCGCCTTGGTTGCCCATCATCACTAGATGATGAGGAGGGTGAAGATGATAATATAAATGTGGGGTCTTCCTCGCCCTCAATGGCGCTTGCTTTCAGTGTCAGAGGCAAGTAAGGCATATGCCTCCCGTGCCATAAAAGCCCTGCGGGCCAATTCCCTACTCTAATTGGGAGGGGTGGAAGAGCTTGGTGGGGGGGGGGGGGGTAGTGTGTGTATATGTGGGAACACTTTGATTGGTATGTGTGCTGCGTGTTGTGGTGTGATGCTTGACTACCTGCCCTAACCCACCCCCGATCCCCCCTGAAGAGATAGGAGTGAGGTGGCCGGGGTGCCACCCCTCCTGTCCCTGCTATTGTTCAGTCAGAAGCAACCGACCAATAGCAGATCGGGGGCGGGGGGGTTTAAAGTTCGGTTCCCCTGTTCTGTTCACCCACGGTAATAAGGGCAGAGCGGGGGAACTGTGTGACCGTCGGCGGCGGTCGGCGATCCTCTCCCTGTTGCGGCGATCCTCCTGACTACGGAAGCCGGTGTGGTCTCTAAACTGTAGCTCTCCAGATGTTGCAAAATTACAACTCCCAGCATGCCCAGACAGCTGTTTGGGCATGCTGGGATTTGTAGTTTTGCAACATCTGGAGTGGCACAGTTTGGAGATCACTGTGCAGTGGTTTCTAAACCGTGGCCCTCTAAATCTTGCAAAACTACAACTCCCATCATGCATGAACAGCAAATGGCTGTATCACCATGCTGGGAGTTGTTGTTGCGTACCTCCAGCTGTTGTAGAACTACATCTTCCAGCATGCCCTTCGGCGATCAGTACATGCTCGGAGTTGTAGTTTTGCAACAGCTGGAGGCACACTGGTTGGAAAATACTGAATTAGGCAACAGAATCTAACTGAAGGTTTTCCAACCAGTGTGCCTCCAGCTGTTGCAAAAGTACAACTCCCAGCATGCACGGTCTGTCAGTACATGCTGGGAGTTGTATTTTTCCGCCGCAGCGCAAACTCCTAGTGGGAAACAAGCTGTAAACCACCACCCTAAAAACACTACACTGCACTGCACTAACACAAAATAAAGGGTAAAACACTACATATACACCCCTTTACACTGTTTCCGCCCCATCCCCAATAAAAAATGAAAAACGTATCGTACAGAAGTGTTTCCAAAACGAAGCCTCCAACTGTTGCAAAACAACAACTCCCAGCATTTCTGGACAGCCATTAACTGTCCAGGCATGCTAGGAGTGTAGCAACAGCTGGAGGCACCCTGTTAGGGGTATTCTACGCCAGTGATCTCCAATGTCCACCCCTATGCAATCCCTAATTTAGTCCTCAAATGCGCATGGCGCTCACTCACTTCGGAGCCCTGTCGTATTTCAAAGAAACAGTTTAGGGCCACATATGGGGTGAGCAATTGCATTACAAATTTTGGGAGGCTTTTTCTCCTTTTACCCTCATGAAAAGGAAAAGTTGGTGTCTACACTAGCCTGTTAGTGTAAAAAAATAAATTACACTAACATGCTGGTGTTGCCCCATACTTTTTATTTTCACAAGAGGTAAAAGGAAAAAAATACCCCCAAAATTTGTAACACAATTTCTCCTGAGTATGGAAATACCCCATATGTGAACGGAAAATGCTCTGCGGGCGCACAACAAGGCTCATGAGCGAGAGCGCACTATGTACATTTAAGGCCTAAATTGGTGATTTGCACAGGGGTGGCTGATTTTACAGCGGTTCTGACATAAACAAAAAAAAAAATACCCACGTGTGACCCCATTTTGGAAACTACACTCCTCACAGAACATAACAAGGGGTATAGTGAGCCTTAACACCCCACAGGTGTATGACAAATTTTCATTAAAATTGGATGGGAAATTTTTTTTCCCTGAAATGCTGTTGGTGCCCTACATTTTTTTATTTTCACAAGGGAAAGTAGGAAAAGAAATGTGTAACCCCATTTCTTCTGAGTATATAAATATGTGGATGTTAAGTGCTCTGCCGGCGAACTACAATGCTCAGAATAGGAGCACCATTGGGCTTATTAAATTCTGTGAGAGGTGTAGTTTCCAAAAAGGGTCACGTGTGTGTGTGTGTGGGGGGGGGGGGGGGATCCAAAGTTCTGGCACCACGGGGAGCTTTGTAAACGCACAAGGCCCCCGACTTCTATTCCAACCAAATTCTCTCTCCAAAAGCTCAATGGCGCTCCTTCTCTTCTGAGCATTGTAGTGTGCCAGCAGAGCACTTGATGTCCACACATGGGGTATTTCCATACTCAGAGAAGAAATGGGGTTACAAATTTTGGGGGGCATTTTCTCCTATTACCTCTTCTAAAAATGTAAAATTTGGGGAAAACCCAGCATTTTAGTGAGAAAAAAATAAAAATGAATTTACACATCCAACTTTAATGAAAAGTCGTCAAACACCTGTAGGATGCTAAGTCTCACTATACCCCTTGTTACGATCCTTGAGAGGTGTCCTTTCCAAAATAGTATGCCATGTGTTTTTTTTTATTTTATTTTTTTTTTTTGCTGTTCTGGCACCATAGGGGCTTCATAAATGGGACATGCCCCCCAAAAACCATTTCAGCAAAATTAGCTTTCCAAAAGCCAAATGTGACTCCTCTTCTGAACATTGTAGTGCACCCGCAGTGCACTTGACGTCCACACATGGGGTATTTCCATACTCAGAAGAGATGGTTACATATTTTGGAGGACACTTTCTCCTATTACCCCTTGTAAAAATTTAAAAATTGGGGGAAAAACAGCATTATAGTGAAAAAAAATTTTTTGAATTCATTTACACATCCAATTTTTATGAAAAGTCGTCAAACACCTGTGGGGTATTAAGGCTCACTGAACCCCTTGTTACGTTCCTTGAGGGGTGTAGTTTCCAAAATAGTATGCCATGTTTTTTTTTTTTTTGCTGTTCTGGCACCATAGGGGCTTCCTAAATGTGACATGCCCCCCCAAAACCATTTCAGAAAAACTAACTCTGCAAAATCCCATTGATGCTTCCTCCCTTCTGAGCCCTCTAATGCACCCACAAAGCACTTGAAATACACATATGAGATATGCTCTTCCTCAAGAGAAATTGGATTGCAAATTTTAGGGGGATTTCCCTCCTTTTACCCCTTGTAAAAATTCAATAACTGGGTCTACAAGAACATGCGAGTATAAAAAATGAAGATTTAGCATATTCTACTTCACTTTGCTGCTATTCCTGTGAAACACCTAAAGGGTTAACACACTTACTGAATGTCATTTTGAATACTTTGAGGGGTACAGTTTTTATAATGGGGTCATTTGTGGGGTATTTCCAAATTCTGAATTGCTGCTGAACTTTGAAGCCCTCTGATGTCTTCCAAAAGTAAAAACATTCAGTCGGTCTGGCTTCAAGGAGAAAGCCGGCTCCACACGGCGCAGGATACAAAAGGAATGGAAATCAGATAAAATTGAGGTAATTTATTTCCCAAGATGCAACGTGTTTCGCTCCAGGAAAGCAGCTTCATGTGGCATGACAGGAAATGGGTATTTTATAGGAGTGGTAATTTGTTACGTCGGTACAAGGAAGGGAGAGGGAACAGTGGAAAAAGTAATGTGATATAACAATTACAGAAGAAACATATCAAAAACATATGTAGATTGATATAAAAAAAATGTTAAATAAAAATACAAAATTTTTTTTTTACATTACCGTAACCCTCTGTTCCATATAGACATTTTACATGCTCTGCATATGCCATAATCATAACCCTTTGTCCTGTACATACATTTTTAAAGGAAAACTGTTACATGTTTTGTCCCGCACTATCCACAGGTACCTGTGGATAGTGCGGGAGATGCTGAACAATTTGAGTCCTACCTTGCCCAGATCCGCTGCGCCGTTTGCCCATTACAGGTCTTTTTCTGTGTATTAAAATTAGCACTTAAAGGACAACTGTAGTGGTCAAAAATCCCTGCCCAAATGTTCCCCAAACAAAAGTTATACAATTCAGTCAATTAGTTCTATTTACCTATATGTAGCAGTTTCTGAGATATTAGAGTTGCCAGCATAGCCCAGTAGTCCTGCGTCCGTCCCCTATTCATTGCATTGCAGCCGCCATCTTGGGGACGGAGATCTCTTCCTCCCAGCAGTGTTTGTGCTCCCCCTAGCCTCTGTCAGGTCCTCCCTGCTTATGCATATGCATGAGCGGGTGCTTTCTGAGGCAGCCATAGGCTCATCCTCAGAAACGCCCCTATCTATAAGATTCAAGCAGGGGGAGAATGAGGACATCCACAGCTCCTCCCCCCTCCCCTCCCCTGCTCTGTCTACATAGGACCTCACTTATCACGGGGAGGTTTCAAGTTTTCATGGGGGAAACACAGAGCAAACCACAGAGCAGGGAGGGGGGAGGACGTGTGTGTGGAGGAGACATATTACACTGCACGGGCTGGTGGTGTATAGACTACAGGGAATAAATATCATACTGGAGATGATTCTGTGTGTGAGATGGGGGGGGGGGGGGGGGAGACTACTGAATGACACCTGCTGGGAGTTGTAGTCCCTGTTATGTGTGTGTGTATGCCAGTGTTTCCCAACCAGGGAATGCTGGGAGTAGTAGTTTTGCAACATCTGGAGGCACCCTGGTTGGGAAACACTGGTGTATGAACTACAACTCCCAGGAGATTACAGAGATACAATAGAGGTGTTGGTGAACTACAACCCCCAGGAAACTACAGAGATACAATAGAGGTGTTGGTGACATACAACTCCCAGGAGACTACAGAGATACAATACAGGTGTTGGTGAACTACAACTCCCAGCCAGGAGACTACAGAGATACAATATAGGTGTTGGTGAACTACAACTCCCAGCCAGGAGACTACAGAGATACAATATAGGTGTTGGTGAACTACAACTCCCAGGAGACTACAGAGATACAATATAGGTGTTGGTGAACTACAACCCCCAGGAGACTACAGAGATACAATAGAGGTGTTGGTGAACTACAACTCCCAGGAGACTACAGAGATACAATATAGGTGTTGGTGAACTACAACTCCCAGGAGACTACAGAGATACAATATAGGTGTTGATGAACTACAACCCCCAGGAGACTACAGAGATACAATATAGGTGTTGGTGAACTACAACACCCAGGAGACTACAGAGATACAATAGAGGTGTTGGTGAACTACAACTCCCAGGAGACTACAGAGATACAATAGAGGTGTTGGTGAACTACAACTCCCAGGAGTCTCCTGATACAGTAGAGGTGTTGGTGAACTACAACTCCTTTATACACTCAAACAGCAGAAAGCTGTCATAGCATGCTTGGATGTATAGTCTTACAACAGCTGGAGTCACCTCTGCAACTCCAAGCATGCACATACAGCAGAAAGCTGACAGGGCATGCTGGGATTTGTAGTCTTGCAACAGCTGGAGGCACCACTGGAATTCCCAGCATGCCCGAACAGCATATAAAATAACTGGGCATGCTTGGAGTTGTAGTTGTGAAAAAGATGGAGGGACCCCTATCAGGACAGTTTTATAGACAATTATGTTTTTTTTTTTTTTTTACCATTTTTACTTTCACTATCCACTCTCCAGTGCCCACACTACAGTGAGCACGGAGGCAGCTGCTTCATCACTGGACAGGAGCCAGCATGGGGAGGGGGAGATGAGCAGAAGGGGAGGTTGTATGCATAGGGAAGGTAGATGTGAGCGTTACAATTTAATAATTTGCTCGGGGGGATAGAACAGGGGGAGGGCAGCAGCTTACAGGAAGTAAGCACAAGGCATGATGGGAGATGTAGTTTTATTTTCACTTCTCCTCCGTAATTCGTGTGCTGATAACGGTAGAACGACTGGGCCAATTTTGATGGGGGAGACATCGTTGGAAAGGTCTTTCAAAGACCTATTAAATGAGGTAAAAAAAAGTTTTTTTGCCCAGCACTGCAGATGTCCTTTAACTGGCAAAGGCCGGGGTTACTGCCTTCAACTGCCACTGTGTTGTAACCACCGCCCGGCTAATGAATATTCATATATTGCCTTACTATGTTGTCTCATATCGGCCGAGTCCCGGACGCTACTGCACATGTGCGTGATTTCTCACTACACCCGGAAGCGGTCTTCAGCGCTGCTTCATTCGTCCGAAGCAGCGCTGAAGTAAGGGTGTAGGCAGTTTGAGACTCGGCTGATATGAGACAACATAGTAAGGCAATATATGAATATTCATTAGCCGGGCGGTGCTGCGGGCAGGGCGGCGGTTACAACACCGTGTCAGTTGAAGGCAGTAACCTCGCCTTTGCCAGTTAAGTGCTAATTTTAATACACAGAAAAAGACCTGTAAAGGGCAAACGGCGCAGCGGATCCGGGCAAGGTAGGACTCAAATTGTTCAGCGTCTCCCGCACTATCCACAGGTACCTGTGGATAGTGCGGGACAAAGACAGTTTTCCTTTAATGCTTCCTATAAAATACCCATTCCCTGTCATGCCTGATGAAGCTGCTTTTCTACAGCGAAACGCGTTGCATCTTGGGAAATAAATTACCTCGATTTTATCTGATCTCCATTCCTTTTGTTTCCTGCGCCATGTGGAGCCGGCATTCTCCTTGAAGCCAGACCGATTGAATACCTTGCCTAGCCGGAGGGCTGCGGATACACTACCTCTTTATGTGCTTATCATTGTTGTGTATGATGTTACACAACCACATCTGGTGAGCTGCGGTCTTATTTCACTTTTATACTGATTATCTCTCTTTTATCACACCAAGAAGCGCTCTCCCTTCTCTCCCCTTTAGACCAAAAGTAAAAACATGTCAACTTTATGATGCAAACATAAAGTAGACATATTGTATATTTGAATTAATATATAATTTATATGGGATGTCCATTTTCCTTATAAGCAGAGTATTTAAAAGTAAAAAAAAAAAAAATGCTAAGTTTATCAAATTTTGGAATTTTTCACCAAGAAATGATGCAAGTATCGACAAAAATTTAATATGTCACGGAATCAGAATGAAAAGTAAAAGCATCCCAGAGTTATTAAAGGACAACTGCAGTGGAATTACACTTATCCCCTATCCACAGGATAGGGGATAAGTGTTTGATTGTGGGGGATCCGACCGCTGGGGCGCCGGCATTAGTGCCCATGGTGACGTAGCGTCGACCTAGAGGTCGACGGTGACGCCCCGTCTCCTCTCCGTCCCCATACAGTTCTATGGGGGATGCGGGGAGGCACGAATGCTGCCTCCCCGCCTCTCCCATAGAGATGTATGGAGGAGGCGTGCCGGCCACAACGTCATGCTGCGGCTGGCACGCCCCCTGCACGGGAGAGCCGCGGCCCCGTACAGGAGATCGCCAGGGGCCCCAGCGTTCGAACCCCCCGCGATCAAACACTTATCCCCTATCTTGAGGATAGGGGATAAGTATTTGTACTGCTGCAGATGTCCTTTAATGCTTAAAGTGACAGTGGTCAGATTTTCAAAAAAGGGCTGCGTCCTTAAGGCCTTAAAAAAGGGACTTCTAGCACAAAAAGCCCTGCACCAAAATTTTTTTTTACCTAATCAGTACACCACTGCACTGATTAGCGCTTGGTGGCGGGAGGGGACACAAAAACCAGTGTGTGTGTGTGTGGGGGGGGGGGGGGGGGGTGTCCGGCCACTCAGTTCAGAACGGCACAGATCCACTGCTGGCGGGACAGCCTTTGGTGCAGGGACACCACATTTTACTCTTTATTTTATGTAGTGTAGTGTAATGTTTTTAGGGTACATTCACACGGGCAGGTTTTCATAAATTTTTTCGCTGGGAAAAACTACAACTCCCAACATGTTCAGACAGCAAACGGCTGTCTGGACATGCTGGGAGTTGTAGTTTTGCAAGACGTGGATGGCCACAGTTTAGGGAGCTATGCGCGGTGATCTGCAAGCTGTGGCTCTCCAGATGTTGCAAAACTACAACTCCCAGCATGTCCAGACAGCAAACGGCTGCAGTTTTACATGATGGGTGAGAGGTGGGTGAAAGGCGGTCTAAGAGGCGCTGCTCAAGGTTGCTCACAGTAAGACGGACACAGGCCGGCACAGGACAATAAATATGGACAGCGCGTTTTGGCACTCAAGGTGCTCAGTTTCACACACATGGTGCCTGCGTGCTGCTTACACCACAGTGTCTGCGGTACCATGGCAATGTCGGTGCCGGAATTGACGTGTCGGGAGTCTCTGCTTTATGCGCGAGAAGCAGGATCCCCACCAGCTATCTCCACATACCCACACACTCTTTTCACAGAGTGTATTTTTAAACCCTATCCTAACACCTCTTAATGTCCATCTTTCCAGCACACCCCTTAAGGTACCTGTCCTACAGAGTGATAAGTACCCCAAATTCTTTACACACAGAACTTCACCACTTCTTATTCAGTCATATGACTATCTACTGGATAAGATCCAAAAATACTGCAAGACTGTAAAGTACTAATATGCATTCAACCTGTATATAGCCTTCAAAAATATTAACACTATGCTGTATACCTAGTCTGCCTACATAATACCTCAGAACAACCATAATGTATATCTAGCCAACATAGTACTTGTCTAATCAATATACCCTCAATACTATAACATGCATTTAGCCTATATTAATTATATAATACTGTAATACTCTATATATTGCTGTGATACTGTGTATTATCTATATAGTACTTGCATACTGTAATACTTTATATAATGCCATGACACTGTAAAACTGTATTATATATTTAGCCCACCTATATAATCTATATAATATATCTAAAATATCCAACCACTGTTATCACTACGCTCGTGTTTCAAGCCTGCCTACATTAAGTACTGCCTGTAATATTCCCTAAGCTTGCTTCAATACTACCTCTATAATACTCATAACATTTACTACTGTGGTGAACCAGGAGAGTGACGGTGACTGGGGTGTTGCAGTGGTAGTGTAGGGTCTGGTGGTATTAACCCTTGAATGTCGTGGCGCGAGGGTGCGGTTTCCTCAATAGTAATGTTCCTACTGCCAACCATCCCACAAACGGCAGGGAAAAATAATGGAATGTCCACAGCAGATTTCAGGAATGAACTGAAGAAACTTTACTTGCAGATTTTATGAAACAGTCTTCAACATAACAGTATTTTAAGAGTGAACCGGGATACAGGTTCCTCACAGGTTTGCTGGGATTTGGAAGCAATGAACTTTTATGCAGGCCACTGTGCTACTAATTTAGAAGATTTGAGCTGGCAGTAGTCACACAGGATTTGTTAGATTAAGCTTTTGGTAACTCACGGTTTAGTGGCTGCAGGATTCTTAGGCTTTGGCCTAGTTGAATTGAAATTTGTGCTGAGATAGTTGTGCTTGCTTTGTAGTCTGGCAGGAAGAGAGAGAATTTACAGACTACAGCCCTTTATATAATAAGGGGCTGGACTAAGCTCATTGGTCAGCAAACCTGTAAGTTATGAACCCAGTGCACTCTGGGTACATCACATGACCCCTAAGGTCCTTGAACATTTTATACATCACAACCGTACATCATGTGACCACTAAGGTCCTGTACATATATTTTCTAGAGCCCTATAGACATGGAGGGACTCTAGCTGCCGGGACCTTAGACAAGGGACAGGACCAGGTCCTGTACCGGGACACCACACTGCTATTTCTCTCACGTACCAATCCTGTTTGTATCAACAAGCCCGCCTTACTATGTGCATAATAGTTATTGTCTGTATTATTGTCCATAATTTTCAATAAAAATATTTATTGTCCCGTGCCGGCCTGTTACATAGTTACATAGTTAGTACGGTCGAAAAAAGACATATGTCCATCAAGTTCAACCAGGGAATTAAGGGGTAGGGGTGTGTGTCCATCTTACTGTGAGCAACCTTAAGCAGCTCCTCGTAGACCGCCTTTCACCCACCTCTCACCCATTTTCAAGTGCAGCAGCTCAAATCCCATTCACACAATTGCACCTCGATCACCACGACCTGCCATAGTCGTGTAATAAAAACGTCATCACCAAAAGGTGAGTATATCACTTAGGTGCGGTGGAGGGATCACACCGAGGCAATATACGCTACAAGGGAGGATCGGTGGAGGAGATCGGAGTCCGGCGATGCCGTGCGGCAGGCTCCCTGGATCCGACGGAAGCCGGTAAGTTGACTAGCAACATCTGGAGGGTACAGTTTGAGACCACTATACAGTGGTCTCTAAACTGTAACCCTCCAGATTGTCACGATTCGGCTGGCAGGAGGTGGATCCTCTGTGCCAGAGAGGGATTGGCGTGGACCGTGCTAGTGGACCGGTTCTAAGTTACTACTGGTATTCACCAGAGCCCGCCGCAAAGCGGGATGGTCTTGCAGCGGCGGTAGTAACCAGGTCGTATCCACTAGCAACGGCTCAACCTCTCTGACTGCTGAAGATAGGCGCGGTACAAGGGAGTAGACAAGAGCAAGGTCGGACGTAGCAGAAGGTCGGGGCAGGCAGCAAGGATCGTAGTCAGGGGCAACGGCAGGAGGTCTGGAACACAGGCTAGGAACACACAAGGAAAACGCTTTCACTGGCACGATGGCAACAAGATCCGGCGAGGGAGTGCAGGGGAAGTGAGGTATACATAGGGAGTGCACAGGTGAACACACTAATTAGAACAACTGCGCCAATCAGGGGCGCAGTGGCCCTTTAAATCGCAGAGACCCGGCGCGCGCGCGCCCTAGGGAGCGGGGCCGCGCGCGCCGGGACAGGACCAACGGAGAGCGAGTCAGGTACGGGAGCCGGGGTGCGCATCGCGAGCGGGCGCCACCCGCATCGCGAATCGCATCCCGGCTGGAGGCGGTATCGCAGCGCACCCGGTCAGTGGATCTGACCGGGGCGCTGCAGTAGCGAGGATGTTGCGAGCGCTCCGGGGAGGAGCGGGGACCCGGAGCGCTCGGCGTAACACAGATGTTGCAAAACTACAACTCCCAGCATGCCCAGACAGCTGTTTGGGCATGCAGGGATTTGTAGTTTTGCAACAGCTGGAGGGCAACAGTTTGGAGATCACTGGCAGTGATCTCTAACTGTGGCCCTCCAGATGTTGCAAAACTGCAACTCTTAGCATGCCCAAACAGCAGTTTGCTGTCTGGGCATGCTGGGATTTGTAGTTTTGCAACAGATGGAGGTCCACAGTTTGGAGATCTCTAAATTGTACCCCTCCAGATGTTGCAAAACTGCAAATCCCAGCATGCCCAAACAGCAAACAGCTGTCTCGGCATGCTGGGAGTTGTAGTTGCATACCTCTAGCTGTTGCATAACTACATCTCCCAGCATGCCCTTCGGCGATCAGTACATGCTGGGAGTTGTAGTTTTGCAACAGCTGGAGGCACACTGGTTGGTAAAAACTGAGTTAGGTAACAGAACCTAACTGAAGGTTTTCCAACCAGTGTGCCTCCAGCTATTGCAAAAGTATAACTCCCAGCATGCACTGTCTGTCAGTGCATGCTGGGAGTTGTAGTTTTGAAACAGCTGGAGGTTTGCCCCCCCCCCCCCATGTGAATGTACAGGATACATTCGTACGGGCAGGTTTACAGTAAGTTTCCTGCTTCAAGTATGAGCTGCAGCAAGCGGCAGCGCATACTCCTAGCTCACTGTAAACTGCCACCAGTGTGAATGTACCCTAAAAACACTACACTAACACATAATAAAGGGTAAAACAAATCATATACACCCCCTTACACTTTTCCCCCCAATAAAAATGAAAAACGTATTGTACGGCAGTGTTTCCAAAACGGAGCCTCCAGCTGTTGCAGAGCAACAACTCACAGCATTTCCGGACAGCCACTGACTGTCCAGGCATGCTGGGAGTTTAGCAACAGCTGGAGGCACCCTGTTAGGAATCACTGGCGTAGAATACCCCTATGTCCACCCCTATGCAATCCCTGAATTAGTCCTCAAATGCGCATGGCGCTCTCTCACTTCGGAGCCCTGTCGTATTTCAAGGAAATAGTTTATGGCCACATATGGGGTATTTCTGTATGAAAAAGAAAAGTTGGGGGCTATACCAGCCTGTTAGTGTAAAAAAAATAAAAATAAATGTTTGCACTAACATGCTGGTGTTGTCCTTAAAAGGGAAAAAAGAAAGAAGGAAAAATTTGTAACGCAATTTCTCCTGAGTACGGAAATACCCCATAGGTGGACGTAAAATGCTCTGCAGGGGGCACAACAAGGCTCAGGAGTAGTAGAGAATAGGCATATCATGTCAAACTGTCAGTTGACAGGTACCACGCCCCCAGCCCCGCCCTAGCCACGCCCCCTTAGTCCCAAATCCCAACACGTCAGCCGGCCCCCTTCCGGTGTTTGACAGGGACCACGCCCCCCTCCCCCACGTGTTGTAACTAAAGCCATATGCTGTTTCTCAGCTCTCCCACGACCCCCACCTCTAACATCTGACATCACGCTGCTATGGCAACTACCACACAGCCCCCACTCCCTAGCTTACCACATACAATAACTATCAGGAAAATACAGCCCCATAGATTGCTTATTTAGTTATGAAACCAGTTTATATCACGGTTCATTTATACTAAAGTAAATCAGGCCTTGACAGCCATACATTATACCGCATAACAATTTACAATAGGCTTTTTACTATGCGGTAGATTAAAAAATACTAACACTAATTCACAGACACACACACTCAGATACACACCGCTCATTCAGTATATTGCGAAATAAGTCATTCACAGACACGCAGTTATATTTCTAAAAAGAAACCTAAAACTACTAACCTTTTAGGGGAGAGAAGTACGGCGTGCTAGTTCCAGCGCCAAAGCTTTCTGAATGAATAGCATAGGCTTCATAGTGCGCGCTTTGTGTAATAGTAGGCGGTGGCTAAATGACGTAGATTTCTATGCATACGCCTATGCCAACAAGCCCGGACATGTCTTGTGTAATAACTCCCATATTGTGACGTAGTAGACGGATGCTAAATGGCGCAGCTTTCTATGTATAATCATGTCTGTACATGTCTGAAAGGGGCCGTCTGTTGCAGGTCACCACTCATATATTTTACCTTTATAGATAAGCGGACCAGTAATGTAAAGTTTAAAAACTTTATTGAACAGATAAAATAATACATAAAGCAAATAAGTATAAACTATATAATTACAAGTTCCAGAAGTCTTGATCAGTCCATGACAAATCCATTAGGACTTCTCAAAAGCCCTAAGGGAGTAATTCATATAGCTAGTGGAGGAAGTCATAGGGATCAGATAACCCTATTCAGAAAGACATTAGGGGGGGGGATCTCAAAAGTCATAATAGCTGTTGTGTGAGAAAAGTATAGGCAGGCACAGGTGGCAGTCAGACCTATACCGCATGTCAATATGGAACCTAAAATGTCATGGACAGTCAGAGAAAAAAAAAAGCAAAGGCAGGTATTCATATAGCTAGTGGAGGAGGTCATAGGGATCACATAACCCTATTCAGAAAAAAACATTAGGGGATGTCTCAAAAGTCATAACAGATGCCGTGTGAGAAAAGTATATGGTGAAAAAACACATTAGCATATGTTGCTACATGCCTAATTATCAACACAGAAGTATCATGTATATCTGCCAACATATGGCTTATAGTAGTTCAATATATATTTCACTATAGAAAATTATTTAGATTTTATATTAGCACAAAGAGCCATGCAACCTTGTTTAAAAAGGCATTTTGTATTACATGGCACTTTTCACGGCAGATAGATTTCTTTTCACAAACATATCAACAAATTGATCATTTATTTTAACATCCTCAGTGAATAATTCTAATACATCTTTGTATGACAGGCCTCTTGCCAGATAGAATAGAAATAATATGCAATAGTGTCCGCAGTAATGACTTGCTGTGTCCTGCAGCTGCCTGCTTTGATACATATAAGTATTACAATTTCTTTTTAAAAATTGCATAAATTCTTTCGGGAATATCGCAGAATCTGGCAAAAATCCGTAGCTATCGAAAAATAGGGCCCGCTCATTAGGACATATTATAATTAATATCCAATGACTTCCACGCTGCACTGATGTATCCGTATTCACAATGTATCCTGCGGGACGTTCCTCAACACGATGATCAGGTAAGAAATCGCAGGGAAATACACCCTGAAACATACGGCTAATATATGGATCTGATTTAGCGAGAATTGACAACTGTAGATTATTCATTTTAATTATAGTCTATCAATATCTCTCGACGGTTATTTATCTCAAGAATGTTAGTATTCAGAGCATATACTATCATATTCACAGTGTGAGGCGTTGGTTCAGAAAATCTTATTTCAGCGCGGAGATTTCCAGTCTTAACGAGGGAGTAATGCGCTCCCGGCTCTTGATCGGGTGTCAAATCATACGAGAAAAACGTGTAACCATTCATAAACTCTTCACAATCTATGGATAAGCCGCTATCAGATTTTTGCTTTCCTGCTATATGTACAAGAGCAAGATACTCTCTAATGGCTAAATCTGCGCCAAAGTTAGGTTGAAACGGTTTTGAAGGGTATTGTACGCCATCCAAATTCAAAGCGCAATAGTTTATATTATAGTGATGAAAGCATAACGGATTTCTTTGAAAATCACCACTAAATGAGGCATTGTCGACAAACGCTAAAACAACACTTTTCGGAATTTGTCCGAGAAAGAGATTCTCATGCGTCGAGATCCGTGTTCCTTGGGGTATGCTGTACACTTTCAGTTGGCTTCGGTCCAGGGCGTATTTTGCCGTAGCTGATAGTAGAGCCTGACTGTGGCCTATTCTAACAGCTGGCAACACCTGTACTCTTTTCACATAAAGTAATGCCTGTAAGATCTGAATTTTTAATGGCTCAACCTCGGCAAACATCAAGGAAAAAACATCTTTATTTCTGGTCAATTTAATCTTAAGATCCAGGCCATTCAGTATGAGTTTTGGCTGATTAAATATATCTCCATATATAGGACCCAAAATTTCGACCGATTTAGATCGTGCTGTAGCCTGAGATCTTTTGATGAATCCTAAATTGTTCCCATCAAGGTTTCTGTCATGATGATAACCTGCTGTGTCTTTATAGAACAATCCTGCTGTGAACTGGGAGCCCAGAGTTTGGGGACTGTAATTTAATAAAGTCTCAATGTATGCTCTATAACTATAGAGGTTATCTGATTGAGAAATGAGGCGGTCACCCAGTGGGACATCCACTTGATTAAAAAGTGTTGCTATAGGGTAATTAATGAAACCAACACGTGCCCCATCAGCAATAGCGGTGTTATCCTGTTTAACAATGCGGCAGTTTATGTACAAAAGGGTATTATTCAGATCACAATAATGTTCCCCACTACCAGATATGTAAAACTCCAGAGGCGCATTGTCAGCCAGAGCAGCGATAGGTTGAACTTCTACAAAGTACGATTTTTCAATACTTGTCTGCGTGGGTGGTATATCAAAAATATCCAGTTCCGATTTTGTGCACTCTACAGAACTCTCATGTATAAAGGCCATTGTGAGCGTTAAAAGATGTCTTCACGTGCGCGTCTAGAAGGCTTCTGACGGCGACGCCTTTTACGGCCTACAGTCTTATTCATAAGCATAGGGAGTGACGGGGTGGAGCAAAGGTTTTTTCGTTTACGCGATTTTTTAACTACATAAACTAGGCCGGAGCCTTCCTGATCTTTTGGCTGTTGAGTTAATCTATCCATAATAGCAGCTGACGCGCTTGTCATGGCATCCTTAGCAATATTTTTAGCGGCATTTTTTACATGCGGTTTTGCCAATTCAACACCCTTGCGGAACAACGGAACAACGCGCCTTAGGAGAGATCTGAATACCCCACCTAATCCCTCACCGTGCATGTATTCAGCGCCGCGGAATCCTTCTAGCCCGTGTCCAGATTGAAGTGCATAATAACGCGCATATACAGCAGGGTCACCATAAACTCTTTGAGACAGCATTTTTTAGCGTGACAACTCCTTGCAGGGTCTGAAATGTAATCGCACAATACTTTTACCGTACTTGAATTTAACAGGTTTTCCTTGGTCTGATAAAATTGAGATGCTAATGCTATCAAAGCGCTGCGTGCACAAAGGTATGTAATCCGTTAGGGTATAGTGTAGGGTGACAATTTCATTGTTTCTACCCGTTATCTCAACAGTTCTTAATAACTGTACATAGCTATCTCCCACAAGCTGGTGCTGTATTATATCTGTATACACAAATAATGTATAAAAGCCAGGCTGGATATTGGCATAGACATTCTTTTTCTCGAGCTGTTTTTTCTCCAGGTGGATTTTTTCTCCAGAATCATCGACAAAAGGCTGCATACCTAAAATATACGCCAGCTTTTCACCGGGGGCAAACTGAACTGTAAATGAATCCGTTGTAAAGACAGCCCTCTTTACAGTATCATAACGTAGTTTAAAGTTTTCGCTCGATATCTTCAAGTTATCTATTCGATCGTTTAGCGCCTTTACAACCTCTCCTACACTAGTGTAAAACCCTGACTTGATGTAGTATTCCTTTAGCACTTCCTCACGTTTACCGAGATAAAATAGGCCTTCTTGACTGCCAAAAGTGTACCACGTGTGAGCGTACTGTATTTCAGTCAGAGCAACTTCATACGCTCCAGAAAGATACACAGGCTTTGCTAGCTTAACGGTGTAGGTCGCTATTGTGTTGGTGGGGTATAATTCCCTACACGAGTTTGATGGTAGGGTGAGATAAAACGATTTTGTCTCCATGATTTATACATCTAACACCTGATTTTCTTCGACCAAGCTGTTAAATTTTGCAGGGTAACCGAGCCACTTTACAAAATATTGTGTTTTGCCTCTGAATCTTCTTTTCTCCAATACTTTTTCTATTCTGTAGACACGGTCGCCGTCAGTAGGTACTTTCTGGACCTCTTCGCTGTAAAATGATCCGCCTATCTGTTCCCCGTGCAAATCAATTAGCTTGTATAGGGGCTTGTGAAAGTGTGTATTGATGTCGGCAATAATAAAAATTTCATCTGTATAACTCTGCGTGTATGCCTTAGAGAAAATGTTTCTATAATGCGATATTCTTACATGATCCCCAATTTTTAATACAGGCTTGATAACTTTAAGGTTTAAGAAGGTCTTGGTATAAATATTCCGCCATATTTGTAAAGAATTTCTTTTTGATACATCAACAGGTCTGCAGCGGATTGTTCTGTGGTATGTTCGGTTATAACTGTACACAAGGTCTGGTAGGCTTTTTATATAACGATACGTGTTATATTTAGTAAGGTAGCGCCACATTCTAGTTTTTAACGTGCGATTAAACCGTTCGACTACGGAGGCCTTCACAGTGTTTGTAGTGAAAAACTGATGGATATTGTACCTGCTACATAGACTCTTCATAGCATTATTCATGAATTCACGACCTCGGTCCGTTTGAAGCTTCTGAGGTACACGGTTGTCGCTTTTAAAAATAATTTCAAAAGCACAAGCGACAGACGCGGGGTCTTATCCCGTAAGCCGACACACCAGGCATATTTTGATAATATGTCAATCACTGTTAAAATATATTTTATGTGGGCTTATGTGATTTTTATGCTTTTTATTAGTAATTTTATCTAGTTTTTGGTAGCCCGTATAGTTATTATAAATTTTGTATTTTGTGTTAATACAAATGGTACATAGCTTATGTGTAGGCTTTATCGTTCCTCCTTTGTTATATGCATGAATGTATATATATATATATATATATATATATATATATATATATATATTTCAAGTAGTTATTATAATTATGTTTCAACGCCGCTGGTTAAAGTTATATCTGTTGTATGCCTTGAATAGTTTAGCCATTATGGTTTTTGTCTATGTATCACTACGGGCATTAATTATAATTTTAGATTTGCGTTGTTTTAAGTCGTTGTTAGTTTGCCTGTTATTTCCAAATTTTTATGGCTTATTACGCTCCCTACAAAACATTTAGCGCTGCTTCTTTTCTCCAGTCTGTTTTCTAGCGGATTGTGTAATTAATTTATATAAAAATATGTATTTTACACCAATTTTTTTTACTTTTTATTCCTAGATGTCCCATCAAAACAGACTTGTTGCTGTAAATGATTTCGATAGCCTTGCTTACTTAGGTAAATAGTTGTTATTTTCATATTTTCATGTTTTTACACACACACACACAATTATTCTTAACAAAAAATATTTATTCTTGTTAAAGATGCTACAATACAAGCCTTATCTGATTCTTTGTGGGCCGGGCTCCATCATGTAAGTGACAGCGAGATGTTGAGGGCGGCCCAAGAGATTCCTGAAGTTACTGACGGCGAGATGTTGACTGAGGCCCAAGAGATTCCTGAAGTTACTGACGGCAAGATGTTGACTGCGGCCCAAGAGATTCCTGAAGTTACTGACGGCGAGATGTTGACTGCGGCCCAAGAGATTCCTGAAGTTACTGACAGCGAGATGTTGACTGCGGCCCAAGAGATTCCGGAAGTTGCTGACAGCGAGATGTTGACT
The DNA here is from genome assembly GCF_029499605.1 of Hyla sarda. NCBI lineage: Eukaryota > Metazoa > Chordata > Amphibia > Anura > Hylidae > Hyla > Hyla sarda. Next base: position 123,152,251 of record NC_079193.1, read on the forward strand.
GCGGCTCAAGAGATTACGGAAGTGCATCATGTTGACGATAACAAAATGCTTGCCATAGATGTGGCGCCGTGCTTTTAGGTCCTCAATGTTGAAGTCGGCGAAAACCAGTCCTTAGTTGTACCGACAGAACCTGAGAGGGCCCCTCAAGAGGCTAAAAAAGGTAATGTAACCTTAATATTATTAGAGTTTAAAAATACACAAAATGCATTCATGTTTTATTTATACAAGCATATCTATATTTATATTTTCACTGTTGTATATAATTTACACATAACTTATTTACTCATAACTAACTTAATTCGTTCTTTTAGATGAAGAAGAAGCCCTATCATGCAAAACGCCCCCTCCGTCAAATGCAGGTACTATGGAGCACGCATATGGCTCTGGCTGGAGCACTCCCTTATCAAGAAATGTATCTTCAGACCATATTCGTATTGCCATCTGCAGAAAGCGGCCAATCAAGGCTGCAAAGACCCTCATTTCTACAAAACAACCACATTTTCAGCATAAGTCAACTAAAAGGCTAAATTTACAGCCTGTGATAACCGAAAATAATGAAACTGGGGATAATCAAGAAGATATCTGTGAGTCACCCTGTATAAAACCAAACAATATTTGGGTTTGTCATGAGGATCAGTCCATAAACACACATAGTAGTCAAATATCCACACCTCTTAGTACTGCACAGAACAGTCTTAACAACAATATCTGGCCGCAAGAGCTGCTAACAACAATACACAGAATGAATGATGCCAGCGGTCATTTACGTGATGTCATTCATTATCTGACTAAATTAATGGACAGGCATACAAGCTTTTCTTCTTGCATGCCGGGCCATGACAGTGTATTGGAATTAGTAGAGTTAGACCAAATGTTTCAACATGTATATTCCACTGTTTTGCTGATTTGCGGGAGAGATCAGCGGATGGGTTATTATGACTAGGTATGGTTGGCGGTGGGTTGCCCAAGCGTAAAAAGGGTAAATCACCACTTTTAAAAAAGCCTAAAGTTAGAAAGCAGTCTGTGAAAATGTTTGGTCTTGACAGTAACATACAACATACTTCACACCACCAGACTTGTGACCCCCCAGTAGAACAGCCCACTAACACAAACCATACTTCACACCACCAGACTTGTGACCCCCCAGTAGAACAGCCCACTAACACAAACCATACATCACATTCCCAGACCTGTGACGATCCTTTAGAGGGCCCCGGTAACAGACACTACACCCCACAGCCTCAGGCCTGTGACGATCCTTTAGAGGGCCGCGGTAACAGACACTACACCCCACAGCCCCAGGCCTGTGACGCTCCTTTAGAGGGCCCCGGTAACAGACAGCACATACCACAACCCCAGACCTGTGACAGTCCTTTAGACGCACCCAACAGTGTTCCCCAACCCTCACAAAGCCATACAAGTCAGCCACCGGCAGAGAGCTCTGTTCAATTTAACGTCAACCCCCAAATATTAGAAAATTTATTTCATAGAGTGAGAGACCTGAGTGCATTCAATGGTATTGAACAAACAGATCACTTTAGATTTGTAAATCTGCACCGTATTAATTCATTTGTAGAGGCTGTGAGCGTAGTACATGACACTATCCAGGCCTTAGTGGACGGTATAATCAGGGAAATTAACCCAGGGGACTTTTTTCAATTGCGGCTAGAAGGGGGGCCGTCCTTGGACCCCATATTCTGGTCGAAGCATCCAAGAGACGAGTTCAGTGTTGAGGAATTCCTAAATGCTGTAGCGGCCGCATTGCAGAGTAACGTGCAGTGCCTGGCCACAGAGTGTCTAAAACTAGTGGTCACTGTAATCAGGAATAGAAGAGGTGGTGCTAAGCGCCGGTTAAAGTCTATTGCTTACAGTCAGATAATCAAGCAGAAAAAGCGCTGGTTGTATGACTTTAACAATTTGGCCGCTAGTTTATATGCTCTGACATAACGGAGGGGGTATTAGCGATGTTGTTTTATTGGAACAGGCACGTCAGATACACGCTGCTCTGTCTATACCAGACAATGAGTTAGTGAGTTTTAATGCCATTGCTGATTTTGAAAAATTTATGAACATCACCATTAAAGTGCTATACAACAATAATGGTGATTGGCAGTATTTTCATACTGGTAAAAATCCTACAGACCAAATTGTGTATATTCTACACCACGATGACCATTACTATGGTATTAAAAATATCAAGGGGTTCATCGGGGAGTGTTACTTTTGTAACCTCTGTACTTCGGTCTACCACCATAAAAATAACCACAGCTGTCAATTGTTTTGTCGTTCATGTGAACGCTCAACATGTACCGATAGTGTGGGAGCGCAACCACGCTGCAGTACATGCCGTGTGTTTTGCCGCTCCAGGGAGTGCTTAGAGATACATGAGAACATAGCCAGAGATAAGCCAGACTTTTGTAGAACCAAAACATTTTGCGACCGCTGTTGTCGATTTGTGTACAATACTGCAGAAAACATAAGTGTAGCGGCCTGAAGTGTAGCTCTTGTGGTGGCCGTATGCATAGATTTGACAATCATCTCTGTTATATGCAGCTCTACAAAGCAAAGAAACAAAGTGATCTATATGTCTTTTACGATTTCGAATGTTGTCAAGAAAACCAAATACATGAACCCAATTACATTTATGCGACAAAATTGTACGCTGCAAATTCCTGGGAATTTGAAGGTAAAACCTGTACGCATGACTTTGTGCAATTCTTTACCAGCGGTAAATTTACAGGTTATACCTTTATAGCGCACAATGCCGGGAGATATGATTCATACTTTATTGTAAAGGAACTGATTAGTGAAAAGTTGCAGGTAAAAATGATTACTCAAGGGGGGCGTCTTTTATGCGTGACACTACCAGACTTGAAAATACGCTTCATAGATTCCCTAAATTTCATCCCTATGAAGCTCAGCAAATTACCTCAAGCTATGGGTTTTTCAGGGGCAAAGGGCCATTTCCCCCACTTTTTTTTAATACAGAACAGAATCAGGACTATGTGGGCCCTCTACCAGATGTTAAGTATTATGGTGCTGAATATATGATGCCTGGTGACATGAAGGAGTTTATGGTGTGGCATGCGGACCAAAAAAACAATACTTTTAATTTTAAAGCTGAGCTCAAAGCCTACTGCAAACAAGATGTTGAGGTTTTGAGACCGGCCTGTCAGCTCTACAGAGACGGAGTGATGGAGATGACTAGGAAAACCATTTCAAAATACAATAGGCATCTAAAGAAAAATGTTATGGAGGTTCATTGTGTTGATCCTTTTCAGCTCGTCACTCTGGCATCTGTATGTATGGCTATGTACCGATTTAAGTTTCTCTCTAAAAACAAAATTGCTATCGTCCCTGCAGACAATTACCACAAAACAAAAAAGCGTTTCTCTTCCCATGCTATTCAGTGGCTCATGTATGTAGCGCATACAGAGAAGCTTGTCATTCAACACGCCTTGAGAGGCGGTGAAAAGCAGGTTGGACAATATTTTTTAGATGGTTATTCACAGATTGATGGACAAGACACAGCATTTGAATTTCAGGGGTGTTTTTACCACGGGTGTCCTACCTGTTATACTGAAAACGATACAAATGCTGTTACAAATACCAACTACGGTCAATTGTACCACACTTTTTTGATGAAAAAACGCTATCTACAGAGCTGTGGGTACGTAGTACGTGTTTTGTGGGAGCATGAATGGACTGAAATGCTTAAAAATGATTCTAATCTTCAAGCATTTCTCCATGAAATGAAATTTCCGGTACCGCTCGATCCTCGTGATGCCCTTTATGGCAGGAGAACTAACGCCATAAAGCTCTATCACATACAGGCAGAGGGTGAGACGATACATTACTACAATTTTACCAGTCTATACCCATTTATCAATAAAACAAAAATGTATCCTGTAGGTCATCCAAGCATCATATATGAAAATTTTACTCACATCAAAAATTACTTTGGGATTGCACCTGTTAAGGTGTACCCCCCAAGAGATTTGTTCTTCCCTGTCCTACCTGTGAAAATTAACAAAAAAATAACGTTTCCTCTCTGCTATACATGCGCTGTAAATACACATACATCTGAGTGCATGCATAGCGATGAACAGCGCTCTCTGACTGGTACGTGGTGTACAATCGAACTAGAAATGGCTTTGGAAAAAGGGTACAGGATCGCTGAGAGCTATGAAATTTGGCACTTCCCTGAGACTACAGAAGACCTGTTTACGCCGTACATTAAACTCCATTTAAAGGACAAGCAGGAGGCCTCGGGTTACCCTAGCTGGTGCACTGATGCTGTTAAGAAACAGCAATACATTGATTCCTATCTTGAGAAAGAAGGTGTGCAATTAGACCCCGCAAATATAATACTGAACCCTGCTAAAAGACAGATCTCCAAACTTTTCTTAAATTCTTTATGGGGAAAGTTTGCACAGAGATCTAATCTACCATGCACCAGTATTGTGAATAACCCTGATGAACTCTTTAAGTATGTCTTTGTCCCTTACTATGAGGTTTCTGAGTTAAACTTTATTGATGACGAAACAGGCACTGTGAACTGGAAATACGCTGAGGGACACCACACAGTCAATAAAAACACAAACATTTTTATAGCCTGTTTTACAACTGCCTATACCAGACTAGAGTTGTACATGCTTCTGGACAAACTACAGGACAGGTGTCTTTATCATGACACCGATTCTGTAATTTTTGTGCACAAAGAGGGTGATTGGAACCCTCCATTAGGCGATTACTTGGATGAATTAACCAGTGAAATACCTGATGATACATACATCACAGAGTTTGTATCTGCGGGTCCAAAAACCTACGGTTACAAACTGAACACTGGTAAGACGGTCCTAAAGGTTAAGGGCATTACACTAAATACCGCAAACACACAATACATCAATTTTGAAAGCCTAAAGGACCTGGTTTTGGAGTTTATCCGTAATCCAGGCCCTGAAACCCAAAATTGCATAATAGTGGAGCAACCAGGTATTGTTAGGCATAAGATGTGTTGGGAGATTGAAACAAGACCTGTGCGTAAGACTCAGAGGTGTGTATATGACAAGAGACGTTATTACGATAATTGTACAACATTACCTTTTGGGCTTTAATGTAATCATCACACAATTGCACCACTCTTTTTCAGACATTATTGCAGACCTTTTTAAGAAGCTCAGGATCAGTGACGCTGAAGTTACAGACAGTTTAAGAACCCCAGCATCAGTGAGCCGGAAGGTCTGCACACAAAGAGTCAGTTTTTAGCTGAATATACAACAGTGCCTTTTGGTTTCTAAGTGCTCTTTGGCTATGAGCATGGACACCCGCCTACAACATCCCTTTTCATGCATTTTAGCTGGTCCGTCCAACTCTGGAAAGAGTTATTTTGTCACCCAACTGCTTTATAATGCACAAACACACATATCGCAAACCCCGGAAAATATTGTTTGGTTTTATGCGTGTTGGCAAAAACTGTATGATGACCTTTCTCATTCTTTCCCAAACATTAGATTTATTGAAGGCTTGCCACATACATTTATAGATGATGATCTGTTCCCGCCAAACAAGGTAAATTTGACAATTGTTGACGACCTAATGGAGAGCGCTAGCGAAAATAACGAAATTGAAAAAGCATTTACCAAGTATGTTCATCACAGAAACCTTAGTATATTGTATTTAGTGCAGAACATATTTTGTCAGGGCAAAAAGAGTAGGACCATAAATTTAAATACCAAGTACATGATTCTTTTTAATAATCCACGTGATAAATTGCAAATTCTAACATTAGCGCGACAGATGTACCCAGGGAAAACTCGTTTCTTTTTAGAAGCCTTTGAGGATGCCACAAGAGAGCCTTACGGCCATTTACTAGTTGATTTACAAGCCAATACCCCTGAACAGTATCGTTTAAGGTCTGGCTTTTTCCCGCCGGCTTTACCAGTGGTGTATATACCAAAGAAAAATAGCTCAAAAAAGTAATGCTTTCACTTTGCACAGCATTCTATGCGGTGTACATAGTACCGGCAAGATGTCTGAGAGATTAAGACGTAATTGGGCTCTCTTAAAAACCCTAGTGAAGGCAACTCCTTCGGTCAGAAAATCTATCTTGCGTCACGCGAGTGATGATTTAATAGCTGCCATAGGGGAAATTGCTTTAAACATCTTAAAAGGGCGTATACCTCTAAAAGAACGCCAGAAAAATATACTAAAGAAGTGGCGTAAAGCTATGAGGAAGCTGAGCGATAAGGCCCTGCCCATAAAGAAAAAGAAGCGCTTAGTGAATCAAACTGGTGGGTTCATAGGACCGCTGTTGGGGTTTGCAATTCCATTAATAACGAGCTTGTTTTTTAACAAATAATGGAACATACAGAGAAAATGTACTTGGTACCCAAACACGAACTCAACAAGATAAATCATGTTGTTACACCTACACATAGCATACGGCAAAGTGTAATACATCGTCTTGATAGTGAAATTAACGACGTTTTACAGCGTGGCGATTTACCTGATGACGTGAAAATTAAACGCTACACAGGTATACTGCAAAGATACTTGATTCTTGCTAAACAGGATGCAAAAGAGTTAGCATCTTTAAATCTTATTACAACACCTGCTCCTGGTCCTCAACATTTGACAAATTCCGCTACTGCTAAAAGTGATGATGTGAATGAGATTGTGAATAATGTCAATCCCCGGTTTAAAAGAAATGCAGAACTATTGTTAAGCAAGATGCTCCAGAACAGCGCTGTTACGGCATGGAGTGGTAAGGGTGAATTTATTTACAAGGGTAATGTGATTCCTGGCTCTAATATGGTGGACTTGGTGCGAAATACAACACAAAGTCACGGATTGCTCAAAAACAAAATACCCCCTGGATGGGAAACATTTATCCGGGCCATGGCTGAATTAAACATGCCGTCTAGTGTTGTTGGTAATTCAACCACTAGAGAGATTCTGGATGGGATGAAAATGGAGTTAAATAATCCTACAGGAGGCGCAACCCCTAAACGAGGAATACATCTTACACCTTCCACCCCGCCTGTGCTAACTCAGGGCAGCTTACTGCCTAAAAAAAGGACTCTACCATTTTTACAAACTGCCTGGCTAACTCTGTAAATATTATGTATATTAAAGATCTGCTTTGTATTAAATATTATTACATTAATGATCTGCTTTGTATTAAATATTATTATATTTGTACTGCTCATTTGTTTTTTTTGTATTTTTTTTTCTCATGAACTGATCCTGCTATGTATTATTTTATCTGTTCAATAAAGTTTTTAAACTTTACATTACTGGTCCGCTTATCTATAAAGGTAAAATATATGAGCGGTGACCTGCAACAGACGGCCCCTTTCAGATATGTACAGACATGATTATACATAGAAAGCTGCGCCATTTAGCATCCGTCTACTACGTCACAATATGGGAGTTATTACACAAGACATGTCCGGGCTTGTTGGCATAGGCGTATGCATAGAAACCTACGTCATTTAGCCACCGCCTACTATTACACAAAGCGCGCACTATGAAGCCTATGCTATTCATTCAGAAAGCTTTGGCGCTGGAACTAGCACGCCGTACTTCTCTCCCCTAAAAGGTTAGTAGTTTTAGGTTTCTTTTTAGAAATATAACTGTGTGTCTGTGAATGACTTATTTCGCAATATACTGAATGAGCGGTGTGTATCTGAGTGTGTGTGTGTCTGTGAATTAGTGTTAGTATTTTTTAATCTACCGCATAGTAAAAAGCCTATTGTAAATTGTTATGCGGTATAATGTATGGCTGTCAAGGCCTGATTTACTTTAGTATAAATGAACCGTGATATAAACGTGTTTCATAACTAAATAAGCAATCTATGGGGCTGTATTTCCCTGATAGTTATTGTATGTGGTAAGCTAGGGAGTGGGGGCTGTGTGGTAGTTGCCATAGCAGCGTGATGTCAGATGTTAGAGGTGGGGGTCGTGGGAGAGCTGAGAAACAGCATATGGCTTTAGTTACAACACGTGGGGGAGGGGGGCATGGTCCCTGTCAAACACCGGAAGGGGGCCGGCTGACGTGTTGGGATTTGGGACTAAGGGGGCGTGGCTAGGGCGGGGCTGGGGGCGTGGTACCTGTCAACTGACAGTTTGACATGATATGCCTATTCTCTACTACTCTCAGGAGTGAGAGCGCACTATGTACATTTGATGCCTAAATTGGTGATTTGCACAGGGGTGGCTGATTTTACAGCGGTTCTGACATAAACCCAAAAAAATAAATACCCACATGTGACCCCATTTTGGAAACTACACCCCTCACGGAACGTAACAAGGGGTACAGTGAACCTTAACACCCCACAGGTGTTTGAAGAATTTTCATTAAAGTTGGATGGGAAAATGAAAAAAAAAAATGTTTTTAACTAAAATGCTGGTGTTACCCTAAATTTTTCATTTTCACAAGGGAAAATAGGAAAAAAGTCCCACAAAATTTGTAGCCCCATTTCTTCTGAGTAAGAACATACCCCATATGTGGATGTAAAGTGCTCTGCAAGCGAACTACAATGCTCAGAAGAGAAGGAGCGCTATTGGGCTTTTGAAGAGAAAATTGTCTGGAATTGAAGGCCATATGTGTTTACAAAGCCTTCATGGTACCAGAACAGTGGATCCCCCCCACATGTGACCCCATTTTGGAAACTACACCCCTCACATAATGTAATAAGGGGTACAGTGAGCATTTACCCCCCACAGGGGTCTGACAGATTTTTGGAACAGTGGTCCGTGAAAATGAAAATTTTAATTTTTCATTTGCTCAGCCCACTGTTCCAAAGATCTGTCAAAAGCCAGTGGGGTCTAAATGCTCACGGCACCCCTTATTAAATTCTGTGAGGGGTTTAGTTTCCAAAATGGGGTCACATGTGGGGGGGGTCCACTGTTCTGGCACCACGGGGGTCTTTGTAAACACACATGGCCCCTGACTTCCATTCCAAACAAATTCCCTTTTCAAAAGCTTAAAGGTACTGTGTCACTTTTTAAAAAAAAAATATATTAATTCAATTGTCATGTAATATTATTAATTGAGTATTAATTGTGTATGTAATGTATTTTTAATTTTATTTACTTATAAAGTTTTTACAGGGGGCTGCCATTACTAGAGTAGCTGTGATGACGTCACTTAACGACACCTTCACAGCTGCTCTACGGCAGTCCCTGGACATAGGAAAGTCCAGTCGGAGCCCGTCTCATAGGGGAACATTAGGGACTAAAATGCCCTGTTCTGCGCATGTATGTCATGCGCAGAACAGAGCAGGTCTCCGTCACGAGAGGGAGCAGCACCATGTTATTGATGTCCGGAAGCAGCGGCTCCCGGACCTCCTGGCAGGCACTCTCCCTCAGCTGTGATCACCGGGCTGCCATCTCCCCGCAGCTAAGCTACGGATAACTGACAGCCCGCTTACCACTCTCCCATCATCTGTCTCTTCCCTCTTCGTCTCCTCCACACCTCCCCCATCCTTCTTCCCCGCCCGGTATTCTGTTAAATTGCAGGCAATAAATATTCTTTCAGCCCGGTGCATTGCCGTAGAATGAGATTTGCCATAGAATGAGATGGTCCGCCTCCATCACATCCTATTGGCTCACTCTTGTCACGTGACATATTTAAACGTCACGCATCGATGCGCACAGCAGTGTCAGTTTGGCTATCACAGGGAGAGGATCTCCTCTCCCTGTGATAGCTGAAGCTGCACGGAGCTCTGATGGCCTCTGTGGCCCAACAGAAGCTCACACATTTACGCAGCTCATACAGCTGGCTCATATCCATTTACTGTTGAACCACAGCGCTATCGGGACCCCGATGCCCGATAGCGCTGTCATCATTGTGCGTCCCCGCGTGCGCCCCCCCTGGCCCGCAGCTCTACTCCCTGTCCCGTTAACGCTCAGGGAGCGGGGAACAGAAAGTAGAGCATCGGGGGCAGGTAAAGTAGTACTGCGCATGCGCAGCACTACGCGAATAACTTAACCTGCGCCCGATGCTCTACTTTCTATTCCCCGCTCCCTGAGCGTTAACGGGACGGGGAGTAGAGCTGCGGCCGTGGGGCACTCGCGGGGACGCACACTGATTACAGCGCCATCGGGCATAGGGATCCCGATAGCGCTGTGGATCGCTCCCTGAGCGTTAACGGGGGACGGGGAGTAGAGCTGCGGGCGTGGGGTGCTCGCGGGGACACACACTGATGACAGCGCCTTCGTGCATCGGGATCCCGATAGCGCTGTGGATCAACAGTACATGTAATAATAGAGTAAATGTATATGAGCTCCGTAAATGTGTGAGCTTCTGTAGGGCCACACAGGTATGAGAGCTCCGTGCAGCTTCAGCTATCACAGGGAGAGGAGATCCTCTCCTTGTGATAGCCAGACTGAGACTGCTGTGCGCATCGATGCGTGACGTTTAAATATGTCACGTGACAAGGGTGAGCCAATAGGATGTGATGGAGGTGGACCATCTCATTCTATGGCAAATCTCATTCTACGGCAATGCACCGGCGCCCATACACTGTACTGGCAGTGGGAGCGACAGTGCTGTGACGTCATCAGCATGTGCCTCTCTTTCACGGCCAGTGTTAGTGAACCGGCGCCGGCTGTATAGTTTTATTGCCTCCAAGCAGGGAAGACAGATGCAAGGTGGAACTTAGCAGAAGCCGAGGTGAGGAGGAGGGAGGGGGGTTGATGAAAGCATTTTTCAGCTGCAAAACTTCAACTCCCATCATGCTCAGACCGCAAAAGTCTGTCTGGGCATGCTGGGAGTTGTAGTTTTGCAACAGCTGGAGGCACACTGGTTGGGAAACACTTCTCCAAACAGTGTGCTCCCTTCACACCAGTGTTTCCCTATCAGTGTGGCACCAGCTGTTGCAAAACTACAACTCCCAGCATACCTGGACAGCAAAAGGCTGTTCAGGCATGCTGGGAGTCGTAGTTTTACAACATCTAAAGCAGTGTTTCCCAACCATTGTGCCTACAGCTGTTGCAAAACTACAATACCCAGCAAGCCTTTTGCTGTCCCGGCATGCTGGGAGTTGTAGTTTTGCAACATCTAGAGACACCCTGGTTGGGAAACACTGTTGCAAAACTACAACTCCCAGCATACCTGGACAGCAAAAGGCTGTTCAGGCATGCTAAGAGTAGTAGTTTTGCTACATCTAGAGCAGTGTTTCCCAACCATTGTGCCTCCAGCTGTTGCAAAACTACCTCTCCCAGTATGCCTGGACAGCCATTTGCAGGTAGTGAGGAGTGGAGGAGCAAAGGAGCAGGCAGTGAGGAGCGGAGGAGCAGACAGTGAGGAGCGGGCAGTATGGAGCGGGCAGTGAGGAGCTGACAGGGAGGAGCGGGCAGTGAGAAGCGGAGGAGCAGGCAGGGAGGAGCGAGCAGTGAGGAGCAGAGGAGCAGGCAGTGAGGAGCGGAGGAGCAGACAGTGAGGAGCGGGCAGTATGGAGCGGGCAGTGAGGAGCTGACAGGGAGGAGCGGGCAGTGAGAAGCGGAGGAGCAGGCAGGGAGGAGCGAGCAGTGAGGAGCAGAGGAGCAGGCAGTGAGGAGCGGAAGACCAGACAGTGAGGAGCGGAGGAGCGGGCAGTGAGGAGCGGGCAGTATGGAGCGGGCAGTGAGGAGCTGACAGGGAGGAGCAGGCAGTGAGAAGCGGAGGAGCAGGCAGGGAGGAGCGAGCAGTGAGGAGCAGAGGAGAAGGCAGTGAGGAGCGGAAGAGCAGACAGTGAGGAGCTTAGGAGCGGGCAGTGAGGAGCGGAGGAGCAGGCAGTGAGGAGCAGGCAGAGGGGAGCGGAGGAGGAGTGGGCAGTGAGGAGCGCAGGAGCAGGCAGTGAGGAGCCGAGGAGCGGGCAGTGAGGAGCCGGCAGTGAGGAGCCGAGGAGCAGGCAGTGAGGAGAAGAAGAGCAGACAATGAGGAGCTTAGGAGCGGGTAGTGAGGAGCGGGCAGAGGGGAGCGGAGGAGCGGGCAGTGAGGAGTCAAGGAGCGGGCAGTGAGAAGCGGAGGAGCGGCCAGTGAGGAGCGGGCAGTGAGGAGTGCAGGAGTGGGCAGTGATGAGCGCAGGAGCAGGCAGTGAGGAAAAGTTAGAGCAGAAAAGTGTGTGAGAGACTTTTGGTAGTCTGCATTTATCAGTCATTGACAAAATGGCTCTGGCTAGTGGACTACAGATTCCCATCCCCCGCTCTACTTGCATACAGACACAAGAGGGAGTTGCAGGAAAGGCCACATTTTTCTATCCATCTGATTCCTCATGTTAGCTCCCTCTGCTGGTCAATAGTGGGAAATATGACAAGTTATTTTTTTAATTTTTCATATTTTGTGACAAATAAAAAATGTTAAAAATATTAGCAAAAATATTTTAAAAATGTGAAAAATGTATTAAACCTCTAAAAAAAAATGTTACAAAATTTAGTGACCCATTCCCTTTAATGGCACTTGAAGCACTTGAAGTCCACGCATGGGGTATTTCCATACTCAGAAGAAATGAGTTACAAATTTTGGGGGTCATTTTCTCCTATTACTCCTTGTAAAAATGTAAAATTTGGGGAAAAACCAGCATTTTAGTGAGAATTTTTTTTTTTCATTTACACATCCAACTTTAACAAAAAGTCATGAAATACCTGTGAGGTGTTAAGGCTCCCTGTACCCCTTGTTACATTCCTTGAGGGGTGTAGTTTCCAAAATAGTATGCCATGTGTTTTTTTTTTTTTTTTGCTGTTTTGGCACCATAGGGGCTTCCTAAATGTGACATGCCCCCCAAAAACCATTTCAGAAAAACTCACTCTCCAAAATCCAATTGACGCTCCTTCCCTTCTGAGCCCTCTACAGCGCCCGCCGAACACTTGACATACACATATGAAGTATTTCCTCACTCAAGAGAAATTGGGTTACAAATTTTGAGAGGATTTTTTTCCTTTTACCTCTTGTAAAAATAAAAAAATTGGGTCTACAAGAAGATGCCAGTGTAAAAAATGAAGATTTTGAATTTTCTCCTTCACTTTGCTGCTATTCCTGTCAAACACCTAAAGGGTTAACACGCTTACTGAATGTCATTTTGAATACTTTGAGGGGTGCAGTTTTTATAATGGGGTCATTTGTGGGGTATTTCTAATATGAAGGCACTTCAAATCCACTTCAAACCTAAACTGGTCCATGAAAAATTCAGATTTTGAAAATTTAGTGAAAAATTGGAAAATTGCTGCTGAACTTTGAAGCCCTCTGGTGTCTTCCAAAAGTAAAAACATGTCAACTTTATGATGGAAACATAAAGTAGACATATTGTATATGTGAATCAAAATATAATTTATTTGGAATGTCCATTTTCCTTACAAGCAGAGAACTTCAAAGTTAGAACAATGCAAAATTTTCTATTTTTTCATCAAATTTGGGAATTTTTCACTAAGAAAAGGAGCATCCCAGAGTTATTAATGTTTAAAGTGACAGTGGTCAGATGTGCAAAAAACGCTCTGGTCCTACAGTGAAAATTGGCCTGGTCCTTAAGGGGTTAAAGGGGTACTCTGCAGCCCTAGACATCTTATCCCCTATCCAAAGGATAGGTGATAAGATGTCAGATCGCCGGGGTCCCGCTGCTGTATGGCTTCCACCTCACTCCGGCCTCTGAGCCCGACCACAATGGCGGACAAGCGTGACGTCATGACTCCGCCCCTTGTGACGTCACACCCCTCCCCCTCAATGCAAGTCTATGGGTGGGGGCGTGATGGACCTCCCATAGACTTGCATTGAGGGGGCGGGTGTGATGTCACACGGGGCGGAGTCATGAAGTTACGCTCATCCGCCATTTTGGTCGGGCTCCGAGGCCTCCAGCGTTGCCGGAGTGAGGTGGAAGCCGTACAGGTGGTTGTAGAAGCCGAGATCCCGGGGGCCCACAGCAGCGGGACCCCGGCTATCTGACATCTTATCCCCTATCCTTTGGATAGGGGATAAGATGTCTAGGGGTGCGGAGTACCCCTTTAAAGCTTCACTGTGCGGCTCTACACAGTGAAGCCACGGCGATCTCTGCTGCTTTCGGCAGCAGGGGATCGCTTTGACAGGCAGAGGGACCAATCAGAGCGGTCCCGCCCCGAGATTGCTCTGATTGGCTGTCCTCTGACAGTCTGACCAATCACAGCGCAGATCATGTGACTAGACTGTTCTTGCTCCGTGATCGCGCTGTTTACAGTCAGTCTGTCAGAGGAGAGCAGGAGCTGAAGATGTGCTGCAGTCTGATCTGCCGTTTTCACGGCAGATCAGCAGTAAAAAGTCAAAAAAACTGCTATAAACCACAGTATTGTCCCCCTCATCACCCCACCCCCATGCCATCACCCTATATTACACCCCCCCACCCGTCCTTTAATCACCCCCCTCATCGTCCCCCATCACCCCCTGAGACCGTCACCCCTTGTCCCCCTGTGACAGCTATACCCCTGTGATAGCTGTCCGCTATCACCGTCCGTGATCGTCACCCCTTGTCCCAAAGTCTGTCGCCCCTGTGATCGTCGCCCCCTGTCACCTGTGATCGTCGCCCCTGTGTCACCAGAGACCGTGACCCTTGTCCCCTGTGGTAGCTGTGTAGCGTGCTGATTGGTATATTTTAATATAAATCAGTTGTCCGCTATTACCGTCCGTCACCCCTGTGTCACCTGAGTTTGCCCTCTGCTGTAAACTGAGACAGTCGCACCTGTGTCACCTGTGATTGTCGCCCCTTGTCACCTGTGATCCTTGCCCCTTGTCACTGTTCCTGTTGTTGTCATCCCCTTGTTATGAAAAGTAAAAAACCCTTTGTCACCCCCTTACAAAAAAAAAGTCACCCCCAGTTTTTTTGTGTTGTGTATATACAGTAGAAGCACAACATGTCCGGCACATCTCAGCGGATGTATTCAATGGAGGAGGCCTATGACTATTGGCCTCAGAGACGGAGTCTGTGAGTGATGATGAGGACCCCACATTCCTGCTCACATCCTCAGCCGACTCGGACGTGCCACCCCCAAGGAGGCGACTGCAGCGGCTGCTGTGTTATCTGGACCCTCTGGCTTTTTGAGCCGGGCCCCTCTGGGCTTTCTGTGCCCTCGGAGCCCTCGGACCCCACATGGGTAGACCCAGAGGATTTTACACCCCAAATCCCTGGGTTTACAGGGAATGCAGGGATGCAATTTTTCATGGATGAGCTGATAGAGTATTTGGTGGTGCAGACCAACATCTATGCCCACCAATATATTACTGAACCTCTAGTTACGCTCATCCAAATAGGAGGACCCCTGTTACCCCATCAGAGATGGAAAAATGTTGGGGTATAATGCTCAGCATGGGGCTGCTGAAGAAACCCAGTATTCGTGCATATTGGAGCACCGACCTGCTCTATAACACCCCCATGTACCGCATGGTGATGAGCAGGACACGGTTTGAGATGATTCTGAGGTTTCTGCATTATACAAATAATTCCACATGCCCACCTAGAGACCACCCTAGCTTTGATCGTCTATATAAAATTAGGCCCCTTATAGACCATCTAAATACAATATTCCAGGCGGCATATGTCCCATACAGGGAAATATCAATTGATGAGTCCCTGGTGTAGTTCAAGGGCAGACTACAATTCCGCCAGTACCTGCCCAACAAAAGAGCAAGGTATGGCGTGAAGATGTACAAGCTCTGCGAAAGTGCATCAGGATACACGTACAGGTTCCGTATATACGAGGGGAGAGACTCATCAATTGAACCCCCAGAGTGCCCCCCGGTTCTGGGAATCACTGGCAAGATAGTATGGGAATTGGTGCACCCCATACTAGACCAGGGATACCACCTCTACCTGAACAATTTCTACACGAGAGTCCTTGTACTGACCATAATACATGGCCACACCACCACCCCGGTGGGGCCTGTACAGAAATCCATAAGCCAGACTGCATCCTGGCTTATAATAGGTTCATGGGAGGGGTGGACTTGTCTGACCAGATGCTGAAGCCATACAGCACCATGAGGAAGACAAGGACGTGGTATAAGAAACTGGCTGTGCACATGGTACAGATTGTCTTATATAATGCCTAAATATAATGCCTAAATACAGGAATGCCGGCCAGAGGGGGACATTTTTGGAGTTCCAGGAGGTGATCATAAGGAACCTGTTATTTGGTGACCAGGAAGGTGCAGGCCCCAGCACTTCCAACGAGTCCTCACAAATTGTGCCAGGGCAGCATTTCCCCAGTGAAATCCCCCACACTGGGAAGAAGGGGAGGACCCAAAAGAGATGCAAGGTCTGCTATAAGAGAGGGATCCGCAGGGACACTACGTACCAGTGTGAGACCTGTCCCACTCAGCCTGGACTGTGCATCCCATGTTTTAAAATTTATCACACATCCCTGCAATATTAATTTGATCCCTCTTAACCCCCTTGTACCACATCACATGCCACTTTTTGTTATTAGTTAATTTTACCCCCCATTTTATTAAAATCTATGGCCCACCTATTATTTTTCTTTTTACCCCCCAAACCATTCCAGCAAAATATGTTGTACAGTGTTCCACCTATTATTTTTCTTTTTACCCCAAAACCATTCCAGCAAAATGTCGTAAAGTGTGCCGCAAATTTTCATTGTACCCCAAAACCATTCCAGCAAAAACAGTGGTACAGTGTGCCTCAAATTATTTTCATTGTACCCCAAAACCATTCCAGTAAAAAGATGTGGTACAGTAGGCCCTGGATAATCCTTCCCCTCTCAGCCATGCCATGTGCCCAGGCCGCAAAGACCATGCTACACATTGGGTATTGCCATACCCAGGAGAACACATATAACAAGTACTGGGGTGTATGTCTCCGGTGGCGCAACCTGGGCACAACATATTAGGTGCTGAAATGGCAGATAGGTGTTGCAATCACAATTTTCACTATGCACAATCCCCAAGAGCATCATCTTTTGGAAAACGCACATAGTGGGAGAAAACAGATTCTGCATTTAATAGGCGCTCCTTTCCTCTTGTGCCCTGCTGTGTGCCTAAATACCAACTTATGCCCACATATTGGGTACTGGCGTGTTCTGGAGAAATTTCCTAATAAAATTTGGGGTGCTAATATCCCTGTGTTCCTTGTGAAAGTGAAAAAAATGGTGCTAAAAGTGCAAAATACGCATCAAAATTTGAAATTTCATTTTCACAGCCTAGTTCTACAAACTGTCCTCAAACACCTGTGGGGTCAAAATGCTCTCTACCCCCCTAAATAAATTCCTTGGGGGATGTAGTTTTCAAAATGGGGTCACTTGTGGGGTGTTTCCACTGTTCTAGTTCTACGGTTAGCACTGCAAATGCACATAGTGTGAAAAAACAGATTCTGTATTTAAACGGCACTCCTTTCCTCTTGTGCCCTGCTGTGTGCCTAAATACCAACTTATGCCCACATATTGGGTACTGGCGTGTTCTGGAGAAATTTCCTAACAAAATTTGGGGTGCTAATATCCCTGTGTTCCTTCTGAAAGTGAAAAAAATTGGTGCTAAATGTGCAAAATACGCATCAAAATTTTTAATTTCATTTTCACGTTCTAGTTCTACAATCTATCCTCAAACACCTGTAGGGTCAAAATGTTCACTACTCCCCTAAATAAATTCCTTGAGGGGTGTAGTTTTAAACATGGGGTCACTGCAGTTCTGGCACCATGGGAGGTTTGTAAATGCACATGACCCCCGACTTTAATTTCAGCAAAATTCTTTCTCCAAAAGTCCAATGGTGCTCCTTCTGTTCTGAGACCTGTAGTGCGCCAGCAGAGCACTTAACATGGGACGTTTTCTTAATCGGGAGAAATTGGGCTTCAAATTTTGGGGTCCACTTTCTCCTATTACCCTTTGTGAAAAATAAAAATTTGGGGTAACACCATCATTTTAGTGTTAAAAATCTAATTTTCCATTTTCATGTCCAACTTCAACGCAAAGTCGTCAAACACCTGTGAGGTGTTAAGGCTCACTATACCCCTATACCTTGAGGGGTGTAGTTTCCAAAATAGTATGCCATGTGTTTTTTTTGCTGTTCTGGCACATGGGGGCTTCCTAAATGCAACATGACCCCCAAATACCATGACGGCAAAAAAAATTTCAAAAATCCCACAGTTGCTCTTTCCCTCATGTTGTGAGCCCGCAGAGCACTTTATGTCAACATATGAGGTATTCCCATATTCGAGAGAAATTGGGCTACAAATTTTGGAGGGCTTTTTCTCCATATGCCACTTTTAAAAATGAAAAAAATGGGACTACAAGAACGTTAGTGTAAAAAATGCAGATTTTGATTTTTCTTCTCCACTTTGCTGTTATTCTTGTGAAACACCTAAAGGGTTCACAAACTTTCTGAATGTCATTTTGATTACTTTGAGGGGTGCAGTTTCTATAATGGGGTAATTTGTGGGGTATTTCTCACAGAAAGACCCCTCAAATCCACTTCAAACTTAACTGGTCTCTGAAAAATGCAGATTTGCAAAAAACGCTCTGGTCCTTAGGGTGAAAATTGGCTTGGTCCTTAAGGGGTTAATAAACATATTTGGTATCACCGCGTGTGCAAATATCCAAGCTATTAAAATATACCGTATTTATCGGGGTATACCACGCAACGGCCTATAACACGCACCCTCATTTTACCAAGGATATTTGGGTAAAAAAAGTTTTTAACCCAAATATCCATGGTAAAATGAGGGTGCGTGTGTGCGCGTGTATACCCCGATACACCCCCAGGAAAGGTAGGGGGAGAGAGGCCGTTGCTGCCTGCTTCTCTCCCCCTGCCTCTCCTGGGGTCTAGAGCCCTGCTGCCGGCCCTTCTCTCCCCCTGGTTATCGGCGACGCTGCCCGTTCTGTCCCCCTGACTATCGGTGCCGGCGCCCCATTGCCGGCGCCGATAGCCAGGGGGAGAGAAGCGGCGCCGACAGCCAAGGGGAGAGAAGGGGCAGCAGCACCCATTGCCGGCGCCGCTGCCCCGTTGCCTCCCTCCATCCCCGGTGGCATAATTACCTGTTGCCGGGGTCGGGTCCGCGCTGCTACAGGCCTCCAGCGTGCGTCCCCTTCATCGTTGCTATGCACGGCGCATGACGTCATGCGCCGCGCAGTGCATCGCATAGCAACGACGCAGGGGACGCACGCCGGAGGCCTGCAGCAGCGCGGACCCAACCCCGGCAACAGGTAATTATGCCACCGGGGATGGGGGGAGGCAATGGGGCAGCAGCGCCGGCACCCCCTGGCTGTCGGCGCCGCTTCTCTCCCCCTGGCTATCGGCGCCGGCAATGGGGCGCTGGCACCGATAGTCAGGGGGACAGAACGGGCAGCGGCGCCGATAGCCAGGGGGAGAGAAGGGCCGGCAGCAGCGCTCTAGACCCCAGGAAAGGCAGGGAGAGAGAAGCGGGCAGCGACGGCCTCTCTCCCCCTGCCTTTCCTGGGGGTGTATCGGCGAATAACAAGCACAAAGAGTTTAGGCTAAAAATTTTTGCCTAAAAAGTGCGTGTTATACGCTGATAAATACGGTAATGTTAAAGGGGTAGTCCAGTGGTGAAAAACTTATCCCCTATCCTAAGGATAGGGGATAAGTTTGAGATCGCGGGGGGTCTGACTGCTGGGGCCCCCTGCGATCTCTCTGTTCGGGGCCCCCTCAATACATCTCTATGGCAGAGCCGGAGATTGCCGAAGGCAGCGCTTCGGCTCTGCCATAGAGTTGTATTGAGGGAGCGTGTCGGCCGCCGCCTCGTGCGGAGGTCGACACGCCCCCTTCCCGCGGGCTGTCGGGGCTCCGTACAGGAGATCGCAGGGGGCCCCAGTGGCCGGACCCCCGTGATCTGCAACTTATCCCCTATCCATAGGATAGGGGATAAGTTGCTCGCCACTGAGTCACCACTGGACTACTCCTTTAATTATCCCCTACGGTGAATGTAAAAAAATAAAAAGTCAAAAATTGACGCTTTTTTTCAATATTTTATTCCCCCAAAAATTGATAAAAATGTATTAAGCTTTATATATGCAAACGTGGTATCAATAAAAAATACAGATACCGCCGCTTATACGGAAAAATGAAAAAGTTATAGGTCAGCTATTTTTTTTAAAGCAGTACAGTAATAGAATAGTATGTAATCATGGGTAAAATTTTAATCGTATTGACCCACAGAATAAAGAAAACATGTCTCTTTTACAGCGTGAAAATGAAACCTTCCAAAATTTGCTAAATTGCAGTTTTCTTATTGATTTCCCCACACAAATAATATTTTTTTTGGTTATGCCATACATTTTATGGTAAAGGAAAACCGGTTGCGTAAAAAACAAGCCCTCATACTAGTCTGTGGATGAAAATATGAAAGAGTTATGACTTTTAGAAGGCGAGGAGGAAAAAACGAAAACGTAAAAATAAAATTGTCCTTAAATGGGGTTAACAGAGGTTTGTTAATGTTAATCTGTGACGGCTTGGTGTTAATATACTTGCAATATTAGCACATACAATACTTACTGATGTTACAATTAGACAAATATTTTTGGCATGAAACCCTTAACCCCTTAAGGACCCGGGGTTTTTCCGTCTTTGCATTTTCGTTTTTTCCTCCTTACCTTTAAAAAATCATAACTCTTTCAAATTTTCACCTAAAAATCCATATGATGGCTTATTTTTTGCACCACCAATTCTACTTTGTAGTGATGTCAGTCATTTTACCCAAAAATTTACGGCGAAACGGGGAAAAAAAATCATTGTGAGACAAAATTGAAAAAAAAACCCGCCATTTTGTAACTTTTGGGGGCTTCCGTTTCTACACAGTAAATTTTTGGGTAAAAATGACACCTTCTCTTTATTCTGTAGGTCCATACGGTTAAAATGATACCCTACTTATGTAGGTTTGATTTTGTCGTACTTCTGGAAAAAATCTAAACTACTTGCAGGAAAATGTATACGTTTAAAATTGTCATTTTCTGACCCCTATAACTTTTTTATTTTTCCGCATATGGGGCAGTATGAGGGGCATTTTTTGCGCCGTGATCTGAAGTTTTTAAAGGTACCATTTTTGCATTGATAGGACTTATTGATCGCTTTTTATTCATTTTTTCATTATATAAAAAGTGACCAAAAATGCGCTATTTTGAACTTTGGAATTTTTTTGTGCGTATGCCATTGACCGTGCGGTTTACTTAACGATATATTTTTATAATTCGGACATTTCCGCACGCGGTGATACCACATATGTTTATTTTTATTTTTATTTACACAGTTTTTTTTTTTATGGGAAAAGGGGGGTGATTCAAACTTTTAATAGGGGAGGGGTTAAATGATCTTTATT
This sequence comes from Hyla sarda, assembly GCF_029499605.1. NCBI lineage: Eukaryota > Metazoa > Chordata > Amphibia > Anura > Hylidae > Hyla > Hyla sarda. Next base: position 123,173,539 of record NC_079193.1, read on the forward strand.
CCCTTTTTCTTCCCTTTTATTTTTGCAGTGTTATAGCTCCCGTAGGGACTTATAACACTGCACACAATGATCTTTTACATTGATCACTGGTTTCTCATAAGAAACCAGTGATCGATGATTCTGCAGCTTGACTGCTCATGCCTGGATCTCATAGCGATAGTTTTTTACCCCAATATCCTTAGTAAAATGAGGGTGCGTGTGTGTGCATGTGTATACCCCGATACACTGTTTCTGATCCCGCAGAAGCCCCCAGGAAAGGCAGGGGGAGAGAGGCCGTCGCTGCCCGCTTCTCTCCCCCTGCCTTTCCTGGGGTCTAGAGCCCTGCTGCCGCTGCTTCTCTCCCCCTGCTATTGGCACCGCTACCCCTTCTCCCCCCCCCCCGGCTATCGGCAACGCTACCCCTTCTCCCCCCCCGGCTATCGTGCCGCTACCCCTTCTCCCCCCCGGCTATCGGTGCCGCTGCCCCATTGCCGGCGCCGATAGCCAGGGGGAGAGAAGCGGCAGAGGCACCCCTTGCCTGCACCGCTGCCCCATTGCTTCCCCTATCCCCGGTTGTATAATTACCTGTTGCCGGGGTCGGGTCCGCGCTGCTTCAGGCCTCCGGTGTACGTCCCCTGAGTCGTTGCTATGAGCTGCGAGACGCAATGACGAGTGACGTCACTCGTCATAGCGCCGTGCAGCGCATAGCAACGGCGCAGGGGACGCACACCGGAGGCCTGAAGCAGCGCGGACCCGACCGCGGCAACGGGTAATTATACAACCGGGGATGGGGGAGGCAACGGGGCAGCGGCACCGGCAATGGGTGCCTCTGTCCCTTCTCTCCCCCTGGCTATCGGCGCCGGCAATGGGGCAGCGGCACCGATAGCCTGGGGGAGAGAAGGGGCAGCGGCACCGATAGCCTGGGGGAGAGAAGGGGCAGTGGCACCGATAGCCGGGGGGGGGGGGGGAGAAGGGGTAGTGGCACCGATAGCCAGGGGGGGGGAGAAGGGGTAGCGGCGCTGATAGCAGGGGGAGAGAAGTCGGCAGCGACGGCAGGTCTCTGCACCTGCAAAAGCCGCTGCAGTTCATTGATTTAAAAATCATTGAACTGCAGCGGCTTATCGGCATATAACACGCACACAGACTTTAGGCTAAAAATACGGTATATATATAAAACTTAACGTGTGTGTGTATGTATGTTTGTGTGTATGTTCCAGCATCACGTCCAAAAGGCTAAAGATATCAACATGAAACTTGGCACACATATTACTTATATGGGGTGGGGTTTATGTTTAAAGTCCCATACAAGTCAATGGGAAATATATGTTACTGCATAACTTCCAAACGGCTTGAGATATTTCCATAATACTTGGTCACATGTTACTTATATGTCCACTTAAAATATAGGATAGTTAATTTAACCCTTAACTACCCCCCATTTGTGAGGGTCAGGGCTTTTGAATGTTCCCACATAACTTCCGTGCAGCTGGAGATATTTCAATACCTGGTACACATATTTTACGGGTCGGTATAGGAGGTCAAGATACAAGGTCAGGATAGGAGGTTGGGATAGATTGACTGGATAGGAGGACGGGATAGGAGATTGGGATAGAAGGTCAGGATAGGAGGTCGAGATAGGAGCAGGGGATATGAGGATGGGATAGGAGGTCGAGATAGGAGGTTGGAATAGATGGATTGGATAGGAGGACGGGATTGGAGGTCGGGAGAGGAGGTCTGCATAGGAGGTCGATATAGGAGGTCGAGATAAGGATAGAAGGACGGGATAGGAGGTCGGGATAGGAGGCCGAGATAGAAGGATGGGATAGGAGGACGGGATAGGAGGTCAAGATAGGAGGTCGAGATAGGAGGTCAAAATAGGAGGACGGGAAAGGAGGATGGGATAGGAGATCAGGATAGGAGGACGGGATAAGAGGACGGGATAGGAGGTCGAGATAGGAGGATGAGATAGGAGGACGGGATAGGACGAGATAGGAGGTCGGGTTAGGAGGACGGGATAGGGGGTTGGGATATGACAACAATATATGAGGATGGGATATGAAGTCAAAAGCTTCCTCCTTTATTTATTTCCCTTCCCAACAAGGATTAGGAAGGAAAAACCGGGCAACGCCGGGTACTCAGCTAGTATACAATAAATTTAAATACAATCAAACTAATCAATACAAAAGCCAATAATACACAGTAGCATGAAATACACAAATTCGGCCACAAGATGGCTCTACCACAACGGAACTGTCTCTATCACTGAGGAAAATGAATTGCCAGATGAAATACAGTGTGATATGGTAAACTTCCCAGTACAGTGCCGCCTACAAAAAATCAAAATAAACAAATCACCAGGTCCAGATGGCATTCACCCCCGTGTTCTAAAGGAATTAAGGAATTTTTAATATTCAGGGACTCTATAGTGACAGGGACTGTTCCCCAGGACTGGCGCATGGCAAATGTGGTGCCAATATTTAAACTAGGTGAGTGGGGGGAGGATAATAAAGCAAAGAAAGCAGACAGTGGGATGGATAGGTTAGAGAGGGGTCAGGACATAATGGTGGGTGGAGAGGAGTCCTGTGGGGGGAGGTTAAGAGCAGTGGATAAGGAGATCCATGGGTTACAAACAAGCCGTAAAAATAAATGTAACCCGAAAAATTGTAATCCCAATAATTAAAAAAAATTCCATTAGCCCCAATAACTCAATAACTACAATAAGCCCCATTAACTCAAAAAATCCCATTAGCCCCAATAACTTAACCCCTTAAGGACCAAGGACGTACCGGTACGTCCTTGGTCCTGCTCTTCTGATATAACGCGGGGTTACACAGTAACCCCGCGTCATATCACGGCGGGCCCGGCGTCATAGTGAAGCCGGGACCCGCCTCTAATAGCGCGCAGCGCCGATCGCGGCGCCGCGCGCTATTAACCCTTTAGCCGCGCGCTCAGAGCTGAGCCGCGCGGCTAAAAGTGAAAGTGAAAGTTCCCGACTAGCTCAGTCGGGCTGTTCGGGATAGCCGCGGCTAATCGCGGCATCCCGAACAGGTGACAGGACAGCGGGAGGGCCCTTCCTGCCTCCTCGCTGTCCGATCGCCGAATGACTGCTCAGTGCCTGAGATCCAGGCATGAGCAGTCATGCGGCAGAATCGTTGATCACTGGTTTCTTATGAGAAACCAGTGATCAACATAAAAGATCAGTGTGTGCAGTGTTATAGGTCCCTATGGGACCTATAACACTGCAAAAAAAAAAGTGAAAAAAAAGTGAATAAAGATCATTTAACTCCTCCCCTATTAAAAGTTTGAATCACCCCCCTTTTCCAATAAAAAAAAAACACAGTGTAAATAAAAATAAAAATAAACATATATGGTATCACCGCATGCGGAAATGTCCGAATTATAAAAATATATCATTAATTAAACCGCTCGGTCAATGGCGTGCGCGCAAAAAAATTCCAAAGTCCAAAATAGTGCATTTTTGGTCACTTTTTATATCATTTAAAAATGAATAAAAAGTGATCAATAAGGCCTATCAATGCAAAAATGGTACCGTTAAAAACTTCAGATCACGGCGCAAAAAATGAGCCCTCATACCGCCCCATACACGGAAAAATAAAAAAGTTATAGGGGTCAGAAGATGACAATTTTAAACGTATTAATTTTCCTGCATGTAGTTATGATTTTTTCCAGAAGTCCGACAAAATCAAACCTATATAAGTAGGGTATCATTTTAATCGTATGGACCTACAGAATACATATCAGGTGTCATTTTTACCAAAAAATGTACTATGTAGAAACGGAAGCCCCCAAAAGTTACAAAACAGCGTTTTTTTTTCAATTTTGTCGCACAATGATTTTTTTTCCCGCTTCACCATAGATTTTTGGGCAAAATGACTGAAGTCATTACAAAGTAGAATTGGTGGCGCAAAAAATAAGCCATCATATGGATTTTTAGGTGTAAATTTGAAAGAGTTATGATTTTTTAAAGGCAAGGAGCAAAAAACGAAAATGCAAAAACGGAAAAAACCCCGGTCCTTAAGGGGTTAAATAACGACGTTAGACCCAATAACGAAAAAAATCCCATTAGCCCCAATAACTTACATAATAACGTTAGACCCAATAACTCAAAAAATCCAATTAGCCCCAATAATTAAATAGTACAATTAGCCCTTATAACTCAAAAAATAACATTAACCCCAATAACTCTGAAAATCCCATTAGTGAGACTATATGTGTAAAACTTAATTGAAATGTAAAGTGTATGTTCACAAATGCCAGAAGCCTAGCAAATAAAATGGGGGAGCTTGAGGCCTTGATACTGGAGGAACATATTGATATAGTTGGGGTCACTGAGACATGGCTGGACTCCTCGTATGACTGGGCTGTTAATCTGCAGGGGTTTATATTGTTTCGCAAGGATAGAATGAACAGAAAAGGTGGTGGAGTCTGTCTGTATGTAAGAAGTGGTATGAAAGTCAGTGTGAACGATGCCATAGTGTGTGATGATTCTTAGGATGTGGAATCACTGTGGGTAGAATTACAAAAGGAGGGAAATATTGAAAAAATAGTATTTGGTGTAATCTACAGACCCCCTAATATCACTGAAGAGATAGGTCAGCTGTATCAAGAAATAGAGAAGGCCGCCCGGGCAGATACAGTGGTAATAATGGGAGATTTTAACTATCCAGATATAGATTGGCTAAAACTACAAAGGGGAGAAAATTCCTAAATTTATTGCAGGATAATTTTATGCGCCAGTTTGTGGAGGACCCAACAAGAAGTGATGCCTTGTTGGATCTGATCATTTCCAACAACGCAGAGCTGGTTGGTAATGTAACTGTGCGGGAAAACCTTGGTAATAGCGACCACAATATAGTTACTTTTGACTTAAAATGTAGAAAACAAAGACAGACGGGGAAGGCAAAAACATATAACTTTAAAAAGGCAAATTTCCCTGGGCTGAGAGATGCACTACAGGACATAGACTGGGGGAGGTGTTCTCAAATACTGATACAGAAGGTAAATGGGACATCTTTAAATCAACTCTAAATAACTATACAGCTAAATATATACCAAAGGGGAACAAATATAAACGATTAAAACTAAATCCTACATGGCTGACAAATGATGTTAAAAGAGCAATAAACAACAAAAAAATAGCCTTCAAAAAATTCAAATCTGATGGGTCAGCTATAACATTTAAACAGTAAAAGGAGCTTAATAAAATCTGTAAAAATGTAATAAAAACAGCAAAAATTCAAAATGAGAGACAGGTGGCCCAAGAAAGCAAAACTAATCCTAAATATTTTTTTAGATATATAAATACAAAAAACCAAGGACAGAGCATGTAGGACCCCTTAATAATGATAATGGGGAGGTTGTCACGGGCGATCAAGAGAAGGCGGAGCTACTGAATGGGTTCTTTAGTTCTGTATACACTATGGAAAAAGGAGCTGACATTGGCCAGGTCAGTGCTGGTAACACATCATGTAATGTACTGAACTGGCTTAATGTAGAGATGGTACAAGGTAAGTTAAGTAAAGTAAATGTAAGCAAATCTCCAGGGCCGGATGGACTACACCCAAGAGTTCTTAGAGAGGTAAGTTCAGTTCATGATATTTCGAGATTCTCTGGTGTCTGGTATTGAGCCAAGGGACTGGCGCAAGGCTAATGTGGTACCAATCTTCAAGAAGGGCTCTAAGTCTTCGCCAGGCAATTATAGACCGGTAAGTCTATCGTGCATTGTGGGTAAATTGTTTGAAGGACTTATAAGGGATTACATACAGGAATACATAGGGGATAATAGTATTATAAGTGATAGCCAGTATGGGTTTACTAAGGATAGAAGTTGTCAAACCAATCTAATTTGCTTTAATGAAGAGGTGAGTAGAAGCCTTGACAGAGGAATGGCTGTGGATATAGTGTTTCTGGATTTTGCCAAAGCGTTTGATACTGTCCCTCACAGACGTCTGACAGGTAAGTTAAGGTCTTTGGGCTTGGAAACTTTAGTTTGTAACTGGATTGAACACTGGCTCATGGATCGTACCCAGAGAGTGGTGGTCAATGATTCGTACTCTGATTGGTCCCCGGTAATTAGTGGTGTACCCCAAGGTTCAGTACTGGGCCCGCTGCTGTTTAATTTATTTATCAATGATATAGAGGATGTATTATCAGCTCTGTTTCTATCTTTGCAGATGACACCAAGCTTTGTAACACGGTACAGTCTATAGAGGATGTGCATAAGTTACAAGATGACTTGGATAGACTAAGTGTCTTGGCATCCACTTGGCAAATGAAGTTCAATGTGGATAAATGTAAAGTTATGCATCTGGGTACTAATAACATGCATGCATCGTATGTCTTAGGGGGGATTAAACTGGCAGAGTCACTGGTAGAGAAGGATCTGGGTGTACTTGTAGATCACAGACTACAGAATAGCATGCAATGTCAGGCTGCTGCGTCCAAAGCCAGCAGGATATTGTCATGTATAAAAAGAGGCATGGACTTAAGGGACAGAGAAATAATACTCCCCCTTTATAAAGCATTGGTACGGCCTCACCTGGAATATGCTGTTCAGTTTTGGTCGCCTGTTCATAAAAGGGACACTGCGGAGTTGGAAAGGGTGCAGAGACGCGCGACTAAACTAATATGGGGCATGGAACATCTTAGCTATCAGGAGCGATTAAAGGAGTTACAATTGTTTAGTCTTGAGAAGAGACGTTTAAGGGGGATATGATAAACGTATATAAGTATATAAATGGTCCATGCAAAAAATATGGAGAAAAACTGTTCCAGGTTAAACCCCCCCCAAAGGACGAGGGGGCACTCCCTCCGTCTGGAGAAGAAAAGGTTTAGTCTAAAGGGGCGACACGCCTTCTTTACCGTGAGGACTGTGAATTTATTGAACGGTCTACCTCAGGAACTGGTCACAGCAGGAACAATTAACAGCTTTAAAACAGGGTTAGATACATTCCTGGAACAAAATAACATTAATGCTTATGCAGAATTATAAAACTACATCCCTTTCCCTTATCCCCTTACACCCTTCCCTTCAATTCCCTGGATGGACTTGATGGACGTATGTCTTTTTTCAACCATACTAACTATGTAATACTATGTAATACTATGTATTTAAGAAGGGGTCAAAAGGTGACCCCAGGAATTATAGACCTGTTAGTTTAACCTCTGTTGTATGTAAATTGTTTGATGGTTTCCTAAGAGATGCTGTTTTGGAATATCTTGATAAAAATAAATGTATGACCCGTATCAGCATGGATTTATGAGGGATCGGTCCTGTCAAACTAACCTGATCAGCTTTTTCGAGGAGGTGAGCTCCAGACTGGACCAGGGGCAATCTCTGGATGTCGTATATCTGGATTTTTCCAAAGCATTTGATAAGGTTCCACATAAAAGATTGGTGCATAAAATGAGAAGGTTTGGGCTGGGGGAGAATGTGTGTAAGTGGGTAAGTAACTGGCTCAGTGATAGGAAACAGAGGGTGGTTATTAATGGTACTTATTCTTATTGGGTGATTGTTACTAGTGGGGTACCACAGGGGTCCGTCTTGGGTCCTGTCCTATTTAATATATTCATTAATGACCTTGCAGAGGGGTTGAATAGTAAAGTAGCAATCTTTGCAGAGAACACTAAACTCTGTAAAGCGGTAAACACATTAGAGAACAGTGAACTGTTACAAATGGATCTGGATAGGTTGGAGGTTTGGGCTGGGAAGTGGCAGATGAGATTCAACACTGATAAATGTAAGGCAATGCCCATGGGGAAGAAAAATCCGGACTGGGATTATGTATTAAATGGAAGAACACTTGGGACGACTGACATGGAAAAGGACTTAGGAGTCTTAGTTAACAGTAAATTTAGCTATAGTGACCAGTGTTGGGCAGCTGCTGCCAAGGCTAATAAAATCATGGGGTGCATCAATAGGGTCATAGATGCCCACGACAAGGAAATAATTCAGACCACACATAGAATACTGTGTACAGTACTGGGCACCAGTGTACAAGAAAGATATAGTGGAACTGGAGAGGGTTCAAAGACGGGCAACCAGAGTAATACGGGGAATGGGAGGACTACAGTACCCAGAAAGATTATCGGAATTAGGGTTATTTAGTTTAGAAAAAAGAAGGCGAAGGGGAGACCTAATAACTATGTATAAATATATCAGGGGACAGTACAGAAATCTTTCCCATGATCTATTTATACCCAGGACTGTATCTATAACAAGGGGGCATCCTCTAAGTCTAGTTGAAAGAAGGTTTCTACACCAGCACATACGGGGGTTCTTTACTGTGAGAGCAGTGAGACTGTGGAATTCTCTCCCAGAGGAGGTGGTCATGGTGAACTCTGTAATAGAGTTCAAAAAGGGTCTGGATGCATTTTTGGAGAGTAATAACATCGCTGGTTACGTATACTAGATTTATAGGGACAGAACGTAGATCCAGGGATTTATTCTGACTGCCATATATGGAGTCGGGAAGGAATTTTTACCTCTAGTATGAGTGTTTTTTTTGCCTTCCTCTGGATCAACTCAATTCAATAGGGACTTATTAGGGTTATAGGTTGAACTTGATGGGCTCTGGTCTTTTTTCAATCTTATGAACTATGTTACTATGTTACCTTAAAACACAAGGGGGCAGCAGAGCTACCCTGAATATGGCAGGAAGTATATCAATTATACCCATTGTTTCAATAATGATATTGTACACACAACTCTTTGTTCTGCTCAGACTATGACCAATATCAGATATCTGGTAATATAGTATCCCAAATTACTTGGCTTGATATTAACTCCTCGGAATATGGATTCGAGGGCAGAGATTTTCCTCTGAGTCAAATTAGATACAATATTCGGTAATATGCATCTTTACCAAATAGCACTAAAATAATGACTTAGCACTAAACCTCCGCAATAAGGCAGGGATGACTAAATATTAAGCCAGTTAATTATCCTACTACAGGCAGGGCTGGACTGGCAAACGGGCAAATGGGCGGGGCCCCGGGGCGGACAGACTGTTTAGGCAGTTAAGCACTGCCTAAGCAGAGAGGCGGCCGGTTACTGTAGCATTTTTTTTTTATTACTGGGGCTGCTCTGGCCTTGAATGGGGGGCAGGGCTGGAGGCGTGGCCGTGATGCAGTCCGTGTTACGGCACTGGCTGCTAGTATGAGACATGCCTGTGCGTGCCACGTCAATAACGAGCAGAGAAGACGCCGGCCAATGACATCGGCAGTCGTGTCCGTCCCTCTCCCTGCTTGGCACCTCAATGGATCTGCATCTGTGTTTATAAATGAGGTATTAACTCATGGGGATGGGGGCTGTGTGCATGGAGGGCTCTGTGTATGGAGGGCTGCGTATGAGTATGTATATGGGGGCTGTGTATGGGAACAATGTATATGTGTGTATACGGCCACTGCCCTATACACACATATACACTGTTCCCATACACAGCCCCCATATACACACTCATACGCTGCCCTCCATACACACAGTCCTATTCCATACCAGGATGCCTCCAGCTGTTGCAAAACCACAACTCCCAGCATGCTCGGTACCATTTTTTTTTTATAGAACTTTTTGATCGCTTTTTATAAAAAAAAATTATAGTACATGAAGTGACATAAATGCCCAATTTTGGAATTTGGTATGCCTTCGACTATGTGGTTTAGCTTAACTTACATAGTTTGTACATTTATGCACGCTGCGGTACCACATGATTATTATTATTATTTTTTTTACATTATTTTATGTAAAAATAAGAAAAGGGGGGATTCAAACTTTTATTAGGAAGGGGTTAATTCACTTTTATTAACTTTTTTACGGGCATGCTGGGAGTTGTGGTTTTGCAACAGCTGGAGGCACCCCATTTGGGAAACACTGGTATAGGGGCTGTGTATGTGTATATGGGGCTGTGTATGTGTATTACCTTACCCCCCGAAATCTCCTGTACGGGACCGCGGCAGTATGCTTCAAGGGGGCATGTCTGTCCCCGCATGACGCATTGGCTGACACACCCCCTCCACGTATCCAATCAAAATACATTGAGGGGGCGTGTCTGCCACGGCTTCCTACTGGGAACGACATGGCGCTTTCTGTAGACCGCCGCGGCCCCGTAAAGGAGATCGCAGAGGGCCCCAGCAGTCAGATTCTCCAAGATCTATAATTTATCCCCTATCCTTCAGGTAGGGGATAAGCTATATTGCACTACAGTTCTCCTTTAAGCCCTTTCCTCCCCTCCTTCTAAAAATCATAACACTTTAAACTTTGCACCTACAGACCATATTAGGGCTTGTTTTTTGCGTCACCTATTGTACTTTGATATAAAATAAGATATGCCAATACAATCTGTGGCAAAAAAAAAAAAAAAAACACCATTTTAGGCTTTGGTTCCTACGCAGTGCACTTTTTGGTAAAAATGACACCTTATCTTTATTCTGTAGGTCCATACGGTTACAAGGATACCCAATTCATATAAGTTTTATTTTATGTTATTACTTGAAAAAAAATTATAACTACATGCACCAAAATTTGTATGTTTAAGATTGTCATCTTCTGACCCCTATAACTTTTTTATTTTTCCGCAGACTGTAGTTTTTATCGGTACAATATATTTTTTTATGGAACTTTTTGATCGCCTTTTTATAAAAAAAAATTTATAGTACATGAAGTGACATAAATGCCCAATTTTGGAATTTGGTATGCCATCGACTATGTGGTTTAGCTTAACTTACATAGTTTGGACATTTATGCACACTGCGGTACCACGTGATTATTATAAAAAAAATTTTACATTATTTTATGTAAAAATAAGAAAAGGGGGGATTCAAACTTTTATTAGGAAGGGGTTAATTCACGTGTATTAACTTTTTTTTTGCATTGATCAGTGTTATCGGTGCTCTGCTGCTCCAGCTTGCAGAGCCTGGCTGGAGCATCTCAGGGGACTGATCGGAAGGCTAGGAGGCAGGAAAGGGCCCTCCCGTCGTCCACACAGCTGATTGGGATATCGCGGTTTCACCGCAATGGTCCTGATCGGATCCACTGAGCTGCCAGTATCATTTTACTTTCATTTTAGACTCCGCAATCAACTTTGCCTGGCATTAACCCTGGGTCCTGGCTGCAGATAGCAGTCAGGACCCACTGGGTTTGAAGCGAGCTCAGATCGTGAGCACGCTTCAAATCCTGGTAATGTGAATAGGGCGTACAGGTACGTCCTGCATCCTTAACTCCTTGGGGACGAAGGGCGTATGCATATGCCCTCGCGTCCCGTCACTTAAGGACGGAGGGCGTATCCATACGCCCTTGGCATTTCCGATCACTGCCGCTCGCCGGGCGGTGATCGGATCGGGATGACTGCTGATATCTATCAGCAGGCATCCCGTGGCAATGCCTAGGGGGGGTCATGAGACCCCCTCATATCGGCAATCGCAGCAAATCGCAGCTCAACTCAGACCTGCGATTTGCCGCGATCCGGGCAAATCGGGTCACTGGTGACCCGATCTCCCGGAAAATAAGACTGATCGGGGCTGTCTCTGACAGCCTAAAGGATAGGAGCAAGGTGGCAGTGTTGCCACCCCCTGCTATCCCCTGCCATTGGTCGGTCAGGCTGACCACCAATGGCAGGAGGGGGGCGGGGGGGGGGGGGGTTTAGAGTTCATTTCCCCCGCTCTGGCCTCCGATCAGTACTGAGCGGGGGAACACGGGCGGAGAGGGGGAGGGCATGGCCCGGCTTACTCGGACAGGAGGAGGCGGCGGAGGCGGCTCAGGAACCAGCGGTGCGAGCAGGAGGAGCGGCGGCCGGAAAGTGCGGCTGAGAAGGCTGCCGTGAAGATCGCGATAAGTGATCTTCACTGTGGCCTTCTAAAAGCTGCAAAACTACAACTCCCAGCATGCCCAGACATACTATATGGTGGTCTCCAAACTGTAGCCCTCCAGATGTTGCAAAACTACAACTCCCAGCATGCCCAGACAGTCAGGTATGCTGGGCGTTCAGCAATATCTGGCCCTTCAGATGTTGCAGAACTACAACTCCAGGCATGCCTGGACAGTCTGGGCATGCTTGGAGTTGTAGTTTTGCAACATCTGGAGGGCTACAGTTTGGAGGCCACTGTTCTTCCCCATTTGTTGCATAACTACAACTCCTATCATGCCCAGACTGTCCAGGCATGCTGGGAGTTGTAGTTCTGCAACATCTGAAGGGCCAGATATTGCAGAACTACACACCCAGCATCCCTGATTGTCTGGCCGTGCTGGGAATTGTAGTTTTGCAACAGCTGTAGGCACACTGGTTGGGAAACACTGAGCTAGAGTCTGTTTCCTAACTCAGTGATTCCAACCCGTGTGCCTCCAGCTGTTGCAAAACTACAACTCCCAGAGTGCACTGACAGACTGTACATGCTGGGAGTTGTAGTCTTGCAACAGCTGGAGGCACATGGGTTGGAATCACTGAGCTAGAGTCTGTTTTCTAACTCAGTGGTTCCCCACCAGTGTGCCTACAGCTGTTGTAAAACTACAACTCCCAGCATGTACGATCCGTCAGTGCCTTCTGGGAGTTGTCATTTTGCCACAGCTGAAGGTTTGGGGCCCCCCCCTTGGGGCGCCCCCCCCCCCCCCCCCCCCATGTGAATGTACAGGGTACATTCACACGGGCGGGTTTACAGTGTGTTTCTTTCAAGGAAACTTACTGTGAACCCCTTCCTGCCTGTGTGAATGTACCCTAAAAACACTACACTACACTAACAAATAATAAAAAGTAAAACACTACACATACACCCCCTTACACGTCACCCCCCCCCCCCCCCAATAAAAATGAAAAACGTCTCATACGGCAGTGTTTCCTAAACGGCGCCTCCAGCTGTTCCAAAACCACAACTCCCAGTGTTGCCGGACAGCCATAGATTGTCCTGGCAGGCTGGGAGTCTTGCAACACTGCTGTAGGGTTTTGGTGGAGACAAGCCCCATCCTTGTAACCGGGACCCGTACTGCAAATTCCTTATTCAGGCCTCAAATGCGCATGGAGCTCTCTCACTTCAGAGCCCTGTCGTATTTCAAGGCAACAGTTTAGGGCCACATATGGGGTATCTCCGTACTCGGGAGAAATTGCGATACAAATTTTGGGGGGATTTTTCTCCCATTACCCTTTGTAGAAATGGTAAATTTGGGAGAAAAAAACCTGCACTTTAGTGAAAAACTTTTATTTTTCATTTACACATCCAAATTTAACGAAAAGTCGTCAAACACCTCGTTAAGGCTCACCGGACCCCTTGTTCCGTGCCTTGAGGGGTGTAGTTTCCAAAATAGTATGCCATGTGTTTTTTTTTTTTTTTTTGCTGTTCTGGCACCTAAATGTGACATGCCCCAAAAAACCATTTCAGCAGAATTCACTCTCCAAAATCCCATTGTCGCTCCTTCCCTTCTGAGCCCTCTACTGCGCCCGCCGAACACTTGACATACAGATATGAGGTATTTCCATACTCGAGAGAAATTGGGTTACAAATTTTGGGGGGCTTTTTCTCCCATTACCCCTTGTAAAATTTCTAAAACTGGGTCTACAAGAACATGCGAGTGTAAAAAAATTAAGATTTTGAATTTTCTCCTTCACTTTGCTGCTATTCCTGTGAAACACCTAAAGGGTTAACAAACTTACTGAATGTCATTTTGAATACTTTGAGGGGTGCAGTTTTTATAATGGGGTAATTAATGGGGTATTTCTAATATGAAGGCCCTTCAAATCCACTTCAAACCTGAACTAGTCCCTGAAAAATTCTGATTTTTAAAATTTTGTGAAAAATTGCTGCTGAACTTTGAAGCCCTCTGATGTTTTCCAAATGTAAAAACATGTCAACTTTATGATGCAAACATAAAGTAGACATATTGTATATGTGAATCAAAATATAATTTATTTAGAATGTTTATTTTCCTTACAAGCAGAGAGCTTCAAAGTTAGAAAAATGCGAAATTTTCAATTTTTTCATCAAATTTCGAATTTTTCACCAAGAAATGATGCAAGTATCGACAAAAATTTACCACTACTATAAAGTAGAATATGTCACGAAAAAACTATTTCGGAATCAGAATGAAAAGAAAAGCATCCCAGAGTTATTAATGCTTAAAGTGACAGTGGTCAGAATTGCAAGAAATGCTCCCATCCTTAGGGTTATAATGGGCTCCGTCCCCAAGGAGTTAAAGGAGAACGGTCAACCAATATACTGGGTTATAGTGCGGGTGAACAGAAGACAGATGTGGGGTCTCATACATACATACATACCTGCAGTCTAGCGCCTGGTCCCTCTGAAGATCTTCTACTGTCTTCTCTAAATTGCGCACTGAAGGCGGGCCGGCCAGCTGGATTTGAACATTCATCATAACTGGTCATTTGAGCGTCTGGAGGCACATGCGCTCACATGACCAGCAACCATGGATATTCAAATCCAGCCAGCGGGCCCGCCTTCAGAGCGCAATTTAGAGAAGACAGTAGAAGATCTTCAGAGGGATCGGGCGCCGAACTGCAGGTATGTATATAAGTCAGAGACCCTGCATCGATCTTGCACAGATGTCCAAACTATGAATATATAATGTTAATTAAACTGCATGGTCAATGGCGTACATGTTGAAAAAGAAAAACTAATTCCAGAATTGGGCATTTTTGGTCACTTCATATACCAGAAAAAATTAATCATAAGTCCCTCAAAAAAAAAAAAAAAAAAAATGGTACCGATAAAAACTACAGATCACACAATAAATTAGCCCCTATGCATTCATGTATACAGAAAACATTTTTTTTGTAAAAAAAAAAATAGTAAAGTAGATTAGTAAATTAAAACAAAACTTTTATGAACTGGGTATCACTTTAATTGTACGGCCCTACAGAATTAGGGTAATGTGTAATTGCTACCAAAAAGTGCTCTGCATAGAAACAGAAGCCTCCAAAATTACAAAATAATTTTTTATTTTCATTTCACCCCCCCAAATTTTTTTGTTTCACAGTAGATGTGTTGGTAAAATGATTGATGTAATTACAAAGTACAATTGGCGGTGTAGAAAACAAACCTCAGATGGGTCTGTAGGTGATAAATTTTAAGCGTTATGGCTTTTAGAAGGCGAGGAGGAAATAATGAATGTTAAAAAAAAAAAAAACCTGAGTCCTTTACCCCTTAATGACCAAGGATGTAAATTTACTTCCTGGTGTTGTGGTACTTAGCGATGCTCGGATCATGCACGGCTGGTCCTGGCTGCTGATCACAGCCGGGGACCCACCGGTAATGGCCGACATCCGCGATCGCCTGGATGTCTGCCATTAACCCCTCAGATGCCATGATCAATACAGATCACGGCATCTGTGGCAGTGCGGTCAGAAATATGGATGATTGGATCGCCCGCGGCGATCCCATCATCCAGAACGGCGCACGGAGGTCCCCTCACATGCCTCCGCCGCCTTCCACAGGTCTTCTGCTCTGGTCTGAGATCGAGCAGACCAGAGCAGAAGATGACTGATAACACTGATGCGTAGCACTGAAAAGTATTAGCAATCAAAGGATTGCTATAAATAGTCCCCTATGGGAACTATTAAAGTGTAAAAATAAAGTAAAATAAAATATGTGAAAAATCCCCTCTCCCAATAAAGATGCAAAATGTCCTTTTTCCCCCATAAAGTGTAAAAAATAAATAAAAATTAATAGACATATTTGGTATTGCTGCGTGCCTAAATCTCCGAACTATTCAAATATAATGTTATTGATCCCGTATGGTGAACGGCGTGAACGTAAAAAATAAATAAAAAAAGTGCAAAATTGCTGCTTTTTTGTCACATTTTATATACACAAATGTGGTATCACTAAGAATTAAAGATCATGGCGCAAAAAATGAGCCCTCATACCGCCGCTTATACGAAAAAAGGAAATAGTTATATGTCGTCAAAATATAGGTGTTTAAAAAGTTTGCGATTTTTTTTGCGCATAAATAATACAAAAGTATGTAATCATTGGTATCATTTTAATCGTATTGACCCACAGAAAAAAAAAACATGTGATTTTTACTGTAAATTGTACGGCGTGAAAACTAAACCTTCCAAAATGTGTTCGTTTTTTTCATTTACATTTCCCCACACAGTAGTATATGTTTGGTTGTGCCTTACATTTTACGGTAAAATGAGTGATGTCATTATGCAGGACAACAGTCCGGCCCTGACTACAGGTAATCAAACTTATACTTTACCGGATATATGGGCCTAGTAGGTTCATGAATGCAGGTAATATACAGAGTCTCAGGAAGGTCAGCTCTTTGTGTCAAGTCTGGTCCCTCTGATGTGGTGTCTGATTGATAGGCTCCCCCCAGGCTTCCTCAGGTCTTTCCAGCTAGGTCTCTCTAGGTTCTTTCCATCTTCCTTCAGTCCCCCTGATCCCATGTTTTAACCTTTTTCCTATCTTAAGGGTCCACGCAACAAATATATTATCCAATGATGTCTGGTGGGTGTGTGTATGGAGATCAGGGCTAGTCACCTGTCATCACAGCTAAACATTAATTTACTATAATTTTGTTAGATCACCTGTATACACATACCCATACAATGTCATTGATACTTCTCTGAAATAAAAAAAAGCACAAACGGATGCGCTCCGTAGTGTAACACCAAAGGTGAGTTGGTAACGCTAAGTGTGAATTGCGCTTACCACATGAAGTTGTACTCCAACCAAGTACAACAATGGAACAGGGTGTATCATCAAAGGGTCTCTGCAGCTTCGTCCCGCTGAAATAGAATCACAATAAAAACAAGCAATCTCCAGGTAGCAGAGCGGGATCAATGGAAGCGCTGAGACCAGATAAGAAGTTAAAAGGATTTATTTCCCATAATGCAACACGTTTCACGGTCACCCGCTTCCTCAGGCATGTTGGGTTTAGCAGATTACAAGGTATATATAGGGAAAAGGGGTTAACCCCTTCAAGGAGGAAAATTAAATTAACCCCTTGAGGGGTCAAGCCCTTTAAGCCCTTCACAACAAGATAGAAGCACATAATAACATCACAACAAAGTACCCAATAAAACCAATACAATACAATTAAAAACAAATATTACATTTTAACAAAAAAATATGAAAAATATTATAGTACTATATATATAAAAAAAATCTTCTTTTTTTTTTTTTTTTCCTTTTTCCCTTCCTCCATTGTTCCCATTTTTTTCTCCTTTATTTATTTATTTTTTCCTCTTTCCTCTTTTTTCTCTTCGATGTTTTAACGGGCATTTTCCAGTGTCTCATTAAGACCATCTGGAAATAAAGTAACCAAAGAAAAAATCCAGAAGGATTCCCTATTATTTAATCGCTGTATACGATTATGACTAAAAACTGGAATAGTTTCTAGTATAGTCAGCTTTAAAACATCAATGCATCTATCATGTTTAAGAAGTAAGTGGCGTGAGACACTATGTAGAACAAAACCATTTTTAATGTTAGATCTATGTTTGTTCATACGTGACCGCACCGTCTGTACGGTGCGGCCAACGTATTGAAGCCCACACGAGCAAGTAAGTAGATAGATAGCAAACGAACTATCACAGGAATAATGATTTTTTATTTGGAAACTTTTTTTAGATACTGTGGAGTTAAATGAAACAGAGGGAGTGCCAATCATAGCACAACAAAGGCACCTTGGTCGCCCACAAGGAAAAGTGCCCGGGGCTTTGGAGCCAACAGAATGGTTTTGTTGAAGAGATTCAGATTTGAACCTACTAGGAGCCACCAAATTTCTCAGGTTCGGGGACCGACGAAACGTAATACCTGGTTGGGATGGCAAACATTTTTCTAAAATAGAGTCATCCAATAGGATAGACCAATTTTTTCTTAATATTCGGCGAATATCACCTGCTCCACAATTATAATCTGTAATAAAATTATATTTATTGGACTCCTTAGGTGCTGTCTGAATAAATTCTTTTTTTCTTTTTCTCACAAGTGTTTCCTGTGATATATCCTTCCACTTGTGAGAAAAAGAAAAAAAGAATTTATTCAGACAGCACCTAAGGAGTCCTATAAATATAATTTTATTACAGATTATAATTGTGGAGCAGGTGATATTCGCCGAATATTAAGAAAAAATTGGTCTATCCTATTGGATGACTCTATTTTAAAAAAATGTTTGCCATCCCAACCAGGTATTACGTTTCGTCGGTCCCCGAACCTGAGAAATTTGGTGGCTCCTAGTAGGTTCAAATCTGAATCTCTTCAACAAAACCATTCTGTTGGCTCCAAAGCCCCGGGCACTTTTCCTTGTGGGCGACCAAGGTGCCTTTGTTGTGCTATGATTGGCACTCCCTCTGTTTCATTTAACTCCACAGTATCTAAAAAAAGTTTCCAAATAAAAAATCATTATTCCTGTGATAGTTCGTTTGCTATCTATCTACTTACTTGCTCGTGTGGGCTTCAATACGTTGGCCGCACCGTACAGACGGTGCGGTCACATATGAACAAACATAGATCTAACATTAAAAATGGTTTTGTTCTACATAGTGTCTCACGCCACTTACTTCTTAAACATGATAGATGCATTGATGTTTTAAAGCTGACTATACTAGAAACTATTCCAGTTTTTAGTCATAATCGTATACAGCGATTAAATAATAGGGAATCCTTCTGGATTTTTTCTTTGGTTACTTTATTTCCAGATGGTCTTAATGAGACACTGGAAAATGCCCGTTAAAACATCGAAGAGAAAAAAGAGGAAAGAGGAAAAAATAAATAAATAAATAAATAAAGGAGAAAAAAATGGGAACAATGGAGGAAGGGAAAAAGGAAAAAAAAAAAAAAAAAGAAGATTTTTTTTTTATATATATAGTACTATAATATTTTTCATATTTTTTTGTTAAAATTTAATATTTGTTTTTAATTGTATTGTATTGGTTTTATTGGGTACTTTGTTGTGATGTTATTATGTGCTTCTATCTTGTTGTGAAGGGCTTAAAGGGCTTGACCCCTCAAGGGGTTAATTTAATTTTCCTCCTTGAAGGGGTTAACCCCTTTTCCCTATATATACCTTGTAATCTGCTAAACCCAACATGCCTGAGGAAGCGGGTGACCGTGAAACGCGTTGCATTATGGGAAATAAATCCTTTTAACTTCTTATCTGGTCTCAGCGCTTCCATTGATCCCGCTCTGCTACCTGGAGATTGCTTGTTTATATTGATACTTCTCGGGCATCTCAAATAGATGGCCAGAGATACAGATAAATAGAATACAATTACAACCCATTTTCAAACACACACACACACACACACACACACACACACCTGTGTATAGGGTAGACCCCCCCCCATTGGAGTAAAAATGACAGACAATGAGTTTCCCTCTGTAGGATTTCCACTGGAGACTTGTCAAACATCATGGGAATTTTCTGGCTTTGTCTACTCTGATTAGTTCACGCATTCCATTCTGTATGTGTTTATCTCAAACTTCCTGACCTTGTGAAAGTTTATTAAGTTGAATCATTTTGATTCAATATGGACGCTTTGTCATGTTGTATTTTATATCATAACCTCCGATTATATTGGTATCAAATAGCCCGACATAATTCCCCCTTATTCGATATAGCCATGTCCATTAAGAAGATGACTATATTGAAATACAAATAGAGGGATTATTATGAGAGTTCATCAAGAATTATGTTATTTGTACTCAGTTTGTGATGTCCAAGCAAGAACCTTGCTTAAGTCTTTCTGGTTTCTTTTGATAGGGATGACCCTTATGTTTCTGATGTCTGATCAATATCTTAATAGTAATATGCCATTGCTGATGCTCGAGGAAAATATTTATTAAGCTACCCTCAACCCATAAACAGTTTTTATTTGCTTTCAATTGTCAATATATATATATATATATATATATATATATATATATATATATATATACTGATATATTTATGTCATTTCTAATGCTGAAGGAAAAAGATATTTGTTGAACTATGCACCACTTTCCTGAGTTTGCAAACTGCTAGTGACTGAATAACCTTGGATCAACGCCAGAAAGCCCAAGATGAGACATCAAATCAAAACATTTGAGGAAGATGCAGATTGTATAAGAAGGGCAAAGAGCGAGAGGGCTGCATAAATGAACTTTGGCCAAGAAAGAAATTAATGGACACTAGATATGCTAATATATACGGACACAATATTTAAACAACCAATCAAATTGTAATATGCTAATTGTGATGTCATAATTCACCCTCCTTCTTTGTACAATGTAAAAATCAAATTTACTTCCTGTAATAAACAGAACTCCCCGGGGTACCGAGGAGGGAAGTCATACCAACCTGGCCTGGTGGGAATTTTCTTACGTTGGAAATTAGTACAGCAGTAATCACTCACAGATTAAGGCCGCACATTAAAGGAGTTATCCAGGAAAAAACTTTTTTTTTTATATATCAACTGGCTCCAGAAAGTTAAACAGATTTGTAAATTACTTCTCTTAAAAAATCTTAATCCTTTCAGTACTTATGAGCTTCTGAAGTAAAGGTTGTTCTTTTCTGTCTAAGTGCTCTCTGATGACACGTGTCTCGGGAAGCAAATCCCCATAGCAAACCTCTTCTAAACTGGGCGGTTCCCGAGACACGTGTCATCAGAGAGCACTTAGACAGAAAAGAACAACCTTAACTTCAGAAGCTCATAAGTACTGAAAGGATTAAGTTTTTTTAATAGAAGTAATTTACAAATCTGTTTAAGTTTCTGGAGCCAGTTGATATATAAAATAAAGTTTTTTCCTGGATAACCCCTTTAACCCCTTAAGGACTCAGGGTTTTTCCGTTTTTGCACTTTCGTTTTTTCCTCCTTACCTTTAAAAAATCATAACCCTTTCAATTTTACACCTAAAAATCCATATTATGGCTTATTTTTTGCATCGCCAATTCTACTTTGCAGTGACATTAGTCATTTTACCCAAAAATGCACGGCGAAACGGAAAAAAAAATCATTGTGTGACAAAATTGAAAAAAAAAAACATTTTGTAACTTTTGTGGGCTTCCGTTTCTATGCAGTGCATATTTCGGTAAAAATTACACCTTATCATTATTCTGTAGGTCCATACGGTTAAAATGATACCCTACTTATATAGGTTTGATTTTGTCGCACTTCTGGAAAAAATCATAACTACATGCAGGAAAATGTATACGTTTAAAAATGTCATCTTCTGACCCTTATAACTTTTTTATTTTTCCATGTACAGGGCGGTATGAGGACTCATTTTTTGCGCCGTGATCTGAAGTTTTTATCGGTATGATTTTTTTTTGAGCGGACTTTTTGATCACTTTTTATTCATTTTTTTAATGGTATAAAAAGTGACCAAAATACGCTTTTTGGGACTTTGGAATTTTTTTGCGCGTACGCCATTGACCGTGTGGTTTAATTAATGATATATTTTTATAGTTCGGACATTTACGCACGTGGCGATACCACATATGTTTATTTATTTATTTTTTTACACTGTTTTATTTTTTTTATGGGAAAAGGGGGGTGATTCAAACTTTTATTAGGGAAGGGGTTAAATGACCTTTATTAACACTTTTTTTTTACATTTTTTTTGCAGTGTTATAGGTCCCATAGGGACCTATAACATTGCACACACTGATCTCCTATGCTGATCACTGGCGTGTATTAACACGCCTGTGATCAGCATTATCGGCGCTTGACTGCTCATGCCTGGATTTCAGGCACGGAGCAGTCATTCGTCGATCGGACACCGGTGTCCGGTCAGCTGTCCCGGTGTCCGGTCAGCTGTTCGGGACACCGCGATTTCACCGCGGCGGTCCCGAACAGCCTGACTGAGCAGCCGGGTCACTTTCAGTTTCACTTTAGAAGCGGCGGTCAGCTTTGACCGCCGCTTCTAAAGAGTTAATACCGCACATCGCCGCAATCGGCGATGTGTGGTATTAGCCGCGGTCCCGGGCGTTGATGAGCGCCGGGACCGACGCGATATGATGCAGGATCGCGGTGCGATCCCGCTTCATATAGCGGGAGCCGGCGCAGGAGGTAAATATACGTCCTGCGTCGTTAAGGGGTTAAGGCATCCTTAACACTTTCATCCCCGTACCACCTTGACTGTTAGAGAATGTAGATGTCCAATAATTATGACAAACATCAACATGCCCCAAACATAATCAGCCTCCATATCCAAATAGAGGGATTTAATATGGCATTGTCCAATGTAGAATATTCCAACGTGTCCATAGTGACATTATCTTTCTGAATTACCATTCAGAATATATGACGATACTTATTGTCCAGAAGAAACTCCAAGTCAATATTTATGGTAATCTCTTGGTTTTGGGAAGGCATCAATGCTCTCCACTTCCCCCTCGATGTTCTCCACCTCGACAGGATACAGAGTCTGATCTCCAATCGTGATCCTGGAGTTATGGGGCACCTTGGTAAGAGAGACAGGAGAAGGTAGGGCGATGTGCTTCCTCATTATGTTATAATTCGGATAACGGGTATTAATAAACCACACCTGTATTAAAAACAGTGTTTACCCCCTTGTCCTCCTCAATTTTGGACATGATCACATGGCACTTCACTGGTCCGTGTCTCTCGTATTCGAGTCCCCAGAAAACGTTGGTGGCATCATTATAGATTTGGACTTGGTAGTTGATATATCAGTGGCTATGACAGCGCCTACCACACCAAAGATTATGGCAACAACAACCGATGAGTCAGTTTGGGCATAGATTTGTAGAACGCTGTTCCTTGGTCAGGGTCTTCCTTGTCTGTTATCATTCACTGAAAGGATATCAGAGTCCTAGCAAAATTAGTAAGTCACAGAACAGGACCTAAAAGGACATTTTATTAACTTGCCCCTAAAAAGGAACCTACTGGTTCAATAAATGCTCAAAGAGCCACAACAACAAAACACAAGATAGTAATAGCAATATAATGAGCACACAGCTCAAACAAACAGTGCGTCTGATAAAGCAAATAACACAGTACGCACTGCAAGTGAATCAACCACCAATAATAGTGTAGTCATATACAAATAGAATATTAATATATACACCAGAGTATCCACAGATAAATGCCCTATTGAACCCTATCCCCCATGGCTCAGGTAGTGGCTCAGGGCAGGACAACTGGATGGGTGGGGAGTGGAACCTGATAGTCCCTGACGATAAACTGCTCTAGGACCTATGCCTAGGTGGAATTGTCATCCTAAAAAGGACGGTCCCTCTCCGGAACCTGCCCTGCACTGCTAGGCTACCCCTACAAACACTAACTCACTTGCTAAGGAAAAAACACTAACTCACTACCCGGACCAATCCCTGATGAAGCACTGTAATATTCATAGGATGTCCAGGGGAGGCATACAAATAGTAGGTGGATAGACTGAGGTAGTCAGTAGTTATGAGGGGAGGGGAGGGGGGGGGAAACTCCCAAAATATATCCCACAGAAAAGGTGTAGAGTAGTTATTAGATGAACAACATGTACCTGGTTGATAGTGCACATGTATAGCTGTCACACTCTATATATCCAATACAGGGCAATGCACCCAATCTTGCACATGTAAACCTGTCACACTCTCTATACAAAGGACGGTTGAAAACTACATCAGTGTGTGTCTATCAATGACGTGCACCTGTATTTTCAAAGATAAGAACGGGTATACAGAGATAGAATATATACACCCTATTGATTAAAGTATAGCATTATCTTTGATACACATCGATTAACCCGACAGATATGTGCCCCATAACACATCCATCTGTGGAACATATGCGCATAGACCGCAGTCACAATGCCTATGACCGCTGTGCATACAAACAAAGGTTAAAGTAAAGGAACATGGATACTCAAATGGAAATGGATATCTTTAGATGATTTTTTTCTCTCAACGTGTTTCTCCAGGCTACAGGTCATCAGAAGAGCTATTGTCATAACGGTCCAGCTGAAGGTGGCGGCGATCCAATACTATTCAGCGCTCCTTATGAACGTATCTGAATGTTCGCGTGCCGACTCTAAAACACACCTCCTTGTCATCATTGGTTACTGCTGGAATGCATGCAAAGTAACATCCCCGATTGCGTGTCAAAAAAACGGAAGCGAACATTACATCACTGCCGGTTTATGTCCGAATGCGTGTCAAAGACCGGAAGTGAGCATCACATCACATCCAATCACTGATAATGTTTATCTACTGGTTCCCTAGGGAACCCTGTAAACAAACTAGATAATAGGCCAATCTCCTAGCCTATCGCATAGGCATAAACATCTCGAAAAGTCCTATGGAACCAAGACATCACACGGACATCACCCCACTGATATCTGGCACAGAAGTAGATACTATATATGATGTTAAATCAGACACGCCTGGGGAATATAACAAAGAATAAAAGTTGGGGAAATAGAAATTTGGTGATAAATATAGTAGCGGTCTATACATTTTCCACACAGCCACTATATGCATGACACAGTTTTCGCACCATCGCGTGCGGATATACACAGGACATGATCGTTTATATTGGACAGGAACCGCCCATGACATATTGGGCTACGTTATTATAAAACCAAAGACAAAGGTATAGTTGTAAAAGTTGGAACTCTGGGACTCACTACATCAAATAATAATACTGTGTCCTATCAACTCTTCCTGTTCATAAGGCAGACATAATTCGGGGAACTCAAGTAAAGCAAGTAAGACCTTTAATTACATATCGGAAAGGCTGTAGCATTCGT
Organism: Hyla sarda; assembly: GCF_029499605.1. NCBI lineage: Eukaryota > Metazoa > Chordata > Amphibia > Anura > Hylidae > Hyla > Hyla sarda. The sequence continues at coordinate 123,198,232 of NC_079193.1, forward strand.
GATAGGCTAGTTCATAGCCATTATACTTGACCAAAACCTGCAGGTACTTGGTTACCACCTAAACCTTCAGGAATGTTCCCTTGTGGTTCATGTATTGCATGTCCGTATGTGGCTAAACGTAATGGCATTGTGAGTTCCTGTTACGCCGAGCGCTCCGGGTCCCCGCTCCTCCCCGGAGCGCTCGCTACACTCTCGCTCCCGCAGCGCCCCGGTCAGATCCACTGACCGGGTGCGCTGCGATACCGCCTCCAGCCGGGATGCGATTCGCGATGCGGGTGGCGCCCGCTCGCGATGCGCACCCCGGCTCCCGTACCTGACTCGCTCTCCGTCGGTCCTGTCCCGGCGCGCGCGGCCCCGCTCCCTAGGGCGCGCGCGCGCCGGGTCTCTGCGATTTAAAGGGCCACTGCGCCGCTGATTGGCGCAGTGGTTCTAATTAGTGTGTTCACCTGTGCACTCCCTATGTATACCTCACTTCCCCTGCACTCCCTCGCCGGATCTTGTTGCCATTGTGCCAGTGAAAGCGTTTCCTTGTGTGTTCCTAGCCTGTGTTCCAGACCTCCTGCCGTTGCCCCTGACTACGATCCTTGCTGCCTGCCCCGACCTTCTGCTACGTCCGACCTTGCTTCTGTCTACTCCCTTGTACCGCGCCTATCTTCAGCAGTCAGAGAGGTTGAGCCGTTGCTAGTGGATACGACCTGGTCACTACCGCCGCAGCAAGACCATCCCGCTTTGCGGCGGGCTCTGGTGAACACCAGTAGTGACTTAGAACCGGTCCACTAGCACGGTCCACGCCAATCCCTCTCTGGCACAGAGGATCCACCTCCTGCCAGCCGGCATCGTGACAGTTCCAACACTGGGCAACTCTATACGTCTAGGGAATTTGCCAACTGCAAAAAGAATTGCAGTGGATATATCGAGTGAGATCTTATGCTCCGCATGGTCTCAATGAGGCTTTGGCCTTTACTTGCTTTATTTGAGTTCCCCGAATTTTGTCCGCCTTATGAACAGGAAGAGTTGATAGGACACAGTATTATTATTTGATCTAGTGAGTCCCAGAGTTCCAACTTTTACAACTATACCTTTGTCTTTGGTTTTATAATAACGTAGCCCAATATGTCATGGGCGGTTCCTGTCCAATATAATCGATCCTGTCCTGTGTATATCCACACGCGATGGTGCGAATACTGTGTCATGCATATAGTGGCTGTGTGGAAAATGTATAGCCAGCTACTATATTTGTCACCAAATTTCTATTTCCCCAACTTTTATTCTTTGTTATAATCCCCAGGCGTGTCTGATTTAACATCATATATAGTATCTACTTCTGTGCCAGATATCAGTGGGGTGATGTCCGTGTGATGTCTTGGTTCCATAGGACTGTTCGAGATGTTTATGCCTATGCGATAGGCTAGGAGATTGGCCTATTATCTAGTTTGTTTACAGGGTTCCCTAGGGAACCAATAGATAAACATTATCAGTGATCGGATGTGATGTAATGTTCCGGTTTTTTGAAGCGCAATCGGGGATGTTACTTTGCATGCGTTCCAGCAGTAACCAATGATGACAAGGAGGTGTGTTTTAGAATCGGCACGCGAACATTCAGGTACGTTCATAAGGAGTGCTGAATAGTATTGGATCGCCGCCACCTCCAGCTGCACCGTTATGACAATAGCTCCGGTGGATCGAGCCAGATGGCTATATCTCTCTCCTGATGACCTGTAGCCGGGAGAAACGCGTCGAGAGAAAAAATCATCTAAAGATATCCATTTCCACTTGAGTATCCATGTTCTTTTACTGAAAAATGAAAGGATTCGATGTTTGTATGCACAGCGGTCATAGGCATTGTGACTGCGGTCTATGCGCATATGTTCCACAGTGTTATGGGGCACATGTCTGTTGGGTTAATCGATGTGTATCAAAGATAATACTATACTTTAATCAATAGGGTGTATATATTCTATCTCTGTATACTCGTTTTTATCTTTGAAAATATAGGTGCACGTCATTGATAGACGCGCACTGATGTAGTTTTCAACCGTCCTTTGTATAGAGAGTGTGACAGGTTTACATGTGCATGATTGGGTGCATTGCCCTGTATTGGATATATAGAGTGTGACAGCTATACATGTGCACTATCAGGTACATGTTGTTCATCTAATAACTACTCTATACCTTTTCTGTGGGATATATTTTGGGAGTTTTCGCCTAGCAGTGCAGGGCAGGTTCCGGAGAGGGACCATCCTTTTTAGGATGACAATTCCGCCTAGGCATAGGTCCTAGAGCAGTTTATCGGCAGGGACTATCAGGTTCCACTCCCCACCCATCCAGTTGTCCCGCCCTGAGCCACTACCTGAGCCATGGGGATAGGGTTCAATAGGACATTTATCTGTGGATACTCTGGTGTATATATTAATATTCTATTTGTATATGACTACACTATTATTGGTGGTTGATTCACTTGCAGTACGTACTGTGTTATTTGCTTTATCAGACGCACTGTTTGTATGAGCTGTGTGCTCATTATATTGCTATTACTATCTTGTGTTTTGTTGTTGTGGCTCTTTGAGCATTTATGGAACCTGTAGGTTCCTTTTTAGGGGCAAGTTAATAAAATTAGATTTTAGGTCCAATTCTGTGACTTTCTTTCTTGTCTGTTCCAGTTTCTGGGTGACATGATCGTGGGAGTAGTCAACTTGCATTTGACGGATCTCAGAGATGTGGAACCGTCTTTCCATGAAGATGCGTGGATCCAAACCGATGTATATCTCCGGGGATAGAATCCTCTCGTTTTTCAGAACGAATCCCATGGTGTTCTGCAACGTGATTCCAGATGATGGTCCTGGTACAGCAATCGACTCAGTGTGGCACTCTTCCCCCAGAATTAGGGCGATGTAAAGGATGGCAAAACTTTTGATGTCATCTTGGCTCAGCCTATTAATACATTGTAAGACAAATATGAGCACATACATCTCCCCATTTTTCATTTTATCAACTCTGTAGCCGAAAGGAATCTATACTACCAGTCTTCAATTTGGCATAGTTATCAAAAGAGCAAATTCCTGGTACAGAAGTTAATAAAAAATAAATAAATCATTAGTTACAGAGGAATGACATATAAGGATGGGTTAGTACAATTTGAGTATATGATACCAATCCTGAGTTTCCATCTTTATCTTCATTCGGTAATCCTTCCAATCTATGAAGTTGTGACCTAGGATGACAAGCACGCAGTTGATTAATATGCACCCATTTATCTGCAAACTCATCCCCCTTAGGAATTTTGATCTCATATACCATAGGTCAGTGGTGGGCAACCTTTTTTTTTCAACTGAGCCAAATCTTGCCAAAACCACGATTGAAATTTATTTTGAGAGCCACATTTTTAAAACCGAAAATACATAGGATGGTACACTGTTTTTAGTTTCACCCTCTGAATATAATACTATCACACACTGCACCCTCTGAATATAATACTATCACACACTGCACTCTCTGAATATAATACTATCACACACTGCACCCTCTGAATATAATACTATCACACACTGTACCCACTGAATATAATACTATCACACACTGCACCCTCTGAATATAATACTATCACACACTGCACCCTCTAAATATAATACTATCACACACTGTACCCACTAAATATAATACTATCACACACTACACCCTCTAAATATAATACTATCACACACTGTACCCTCTGAATATAATACTATCACACACTGCACCCTCTAAATATAATACTATCACACACTGTACCCTCTGAATATAATACTATCACACACTGCACCCTCTGAATATAATACTATCACACACTGTACCCACTGAATATAATACTATCACACACTGCACCCTCTGAATATAATACTATAACACACTGCACCCTCTAAATATAATACTATCACACACTTTACCCTCTGAATATAATACTATCACACACTACATTCTCTGAATATAGCTTGCTGTGCAGTGCACCCTCTGAGTAAAATACCGTAATGTATTGTGGCCCCTAAAAAACGTACCACCCCAGAAATTCCTCATAGTATACACTATACTTCTGAAATGCAAAACACTCTGTGCCTTCACATATAGTAATAATGCCCCATCTTGTGCCCCTACATATAATATTTATGACCCGTCCTGTTCCCCCCACATAATAATGCCCTCTGTGCTGTGCCCCTCACATATAATGCTCCTGTCATGTGCCCCACACATATAATGCCCCCCGTGGTGTGCCCCTCACATATAATGCCCCCTGTACTGTGCCCCTCACATATAATGCCCCTATCATTCGCCCCTCACATATAATGCCCCCTGTGCTGTGCCCTTCACATATAATGCCCCCTGTCCTGTCCCCTCAGGGGGTATTATATGTGAGGGGCACAGCACAGGGGGCATTATATGTTTGGGGCACATGACAGGAGCATTATATGTGAGGGGCACAGCACAGGGGGCATTATATGTGAGGGGCACAGCACAGGGGGCATTATATGTGAGGGGCACATGACAGGAGCATTATATGTGAGGGGCACAGCACATAGGGAATCATATGTGAGGGGAGCATGATGGGGCATTATATGTGAGGGGCACAGCACAGGGGGCATTATATGTGTGGGGCACATGATGGGGGCATTATATATGAGGGGCGCATGATGGGGCATTATATGTGTGGGGCACAGCACAGGGGGCATTATATGTGTGGGGCACAGCACAGGGGGCATTATATGTGAGGGGCACAGCACAGGGGGCATTATATGATATAATGCCCCCTGTTCTGTGCCCCACACATATAATGCCCCATTGTGCTGTGCCCCACACATATAATTTATATGTGTGGCACAGCAAAGGGGGCATTATATGTGAGGGGCACAGCACAGGGGGCATTACATGTGTGGAGCACAGCATAGGGGGCATTATATGTGTGGGGCACAGCACAGGGGGCATTATATGTGTAGGGCACAGAACAGGGGGCATCATAAAATGCCCCCCTGTGCTGTGCCCCACACATATAATGCCCCCTGTGCTGTGCCCCACACATATAATTTATATGTGTGGCACAGCACAGGGGGCATTATATGTGAGGGGCGCATGATGGGGCATTATATGTGAGGGGCACTGCACAGGGGGCATTATATGTGTGGGGCGCATGATGGGGGCATTATATATGAGGGGCACATGATGGGGCATTATATGTGTGGGGCACAGCACAGGGGGCATTATATGTGTGGGGCACATCACAGGGGGCATTATATGTGAGGGGCACAGCACAGGGGGCATTATATGTGAGGGGCACAGGACAGGGGGGCATTATATGATATAATGCCCCCTGTTCTGTGCCCCACACATATAATGCATCATTGTGCTGTGCCCCACACATATAATTTATATGTGTGGCACAGCAAAGGGGGCATTATATGTGAGGGGCACAGCACAGGGGGCATTACATGTGTGGTGCACAGCATAGGGGGCATTATATGTGTGGGGCACAGCACAGGGGGCAATATATGTGAGGGCACAGCACAGCACAGGGGGCATTATATGTGTAGGGCACAGAACAGGGGGAATCATAAAATGCCCCTGTGTGCTGTGCCCCACACATATAATGCCCCCTGTGCTGTGCCCCACACATATAATTTATATGTGTGGCACAGCACAGGGGGCATTATATGTGAAGGGCACAGCACAGGGGGCATTATATGTGAGGGGCACAGGACAGGGGGGCATTATATGATATAATGCCCCCTGTTCTGTGCCCCACACATATAATGCCCCCTGTGCTTTGCCCTGCAGCCCCTCATTAAATATTCCCTTCTCTCTGCCCCCCCCCCCCGGAAGTTTTTAAATCCCCATCCTAACAGTGGCGCATATCCTGTTTCCCTAATCCCCTGGACCCTGAGCATACCCTTACTTACAGTATGCAGGCCGTGGGGACGGGTCCTCCAGGCGCCGGCGCGATGATGTGACGTCATCGCGCCGGCTTTTAGTGGATCACGTCCCCGCAGCTAACACGCTGTGTACTCACAGTGTGCGTGAAAGGTTAGTGAATGGTGGAGCGGGAGCTTACAGCTTCGGCTCCACCATGCTAGGGGGCGGGAGGGAGGGGAGCGGGTGCCCGGCACACAGAAGAGTCGCATTAAAGCGTGTAAAGAGCCGCGGCTTGCCGACCACTGCCATAGGTGATAATTTGTCAGTAATGACATACGGTCCCTTCCATGGAGGCAAGAACTTCCTTTCCTTCACCTGGTCCGGGGCAAAGTTGTAGAGATAAAACTTCAGATCATAGTAGGTTTTGGTGCTTATGGCAGCTTTCTCCAAATTCCTCTGGGCAAACGCAAAAGCATGCTGCAGGTGCTTTCGTAAATTCTCCACATATTGATGGGCTGTTGAAGCATTAATCAAATTGTGATCAGTTGTTCGGTAGAGTTGGGGTAAAACCATCTTCCTACCTGTGATCATTTTGAATGGAGAAAGTTTGGTTGCTGCGCTTGGTGTGGCCCTGATAGCCATCAGGACCAAAGGCAACTTCACATCCCAGTCCTTACAAAATTCATTAACAAACTTCTTAAGAATGTTTACAATGGACTGATTGTATCGCTCTACTCAACCACTAGATGCTAGTCGATAAGCTATATGCAGCTTTCTCTTTACACCCAGTATCTCCCACATTTTCATCATTACCTCACTGGTGAAGTGGCTTCCGCGATCTGATTCAATGGGGAAGACCAAACCTGGAAAACATATGGATGGTTAGTGAGAAGAGATGCACACACACTTAAACTACATGTTCTGCAAGGCAAACATTCCACCCATTTGGTGAATAAGCAAGTCACAGTTAACATGTATCTGTTTCCTTTTGATGAAGTTGTTTCCGGTCCAATGAAGTCGATTTGGATGTCCGACCATGGCATGGACATCCCTCTTTTCATCAGCGGTGCCCAGTTTTTGCTTGCGGCTGGAATTGAGGACAGATTAAACATCCTTGACAATATGTGCGAACGTCTTGCAACATGTGAGGCCAATAAGCATAATCCCGTAACAAATTATATGTTAACTTCTCACCTCGATGACCAGCAGTTGGGGTGTCATGTAGCATCAAACCTCGGAATGCGGTGGGGACTACCCATTGGGATATACCGTTTTTCGAGGTTCCATCCTGTAGGGAGAATTGGGACTAACCCTTCATCAAAATTCGTAATTCTTCTTTACCTACACAGTCTTCCACCGTTATGGGACAGTTCTGTGGATCATCAATGTGCTTGTAGAACATACAAATGACTTGATCCCCCTTTTGACTCGCAATGAGATCCTCACAGTTGCCACATTGGCTTCGGCCTCTTTTCGTGCCTGCCCTCTTGTCAGCGCCTCTATTTGAATCGTTCCCATGAGGTCATCAACGTCTAGGACTTCTCCATCAATGGCTCCTTGTTTGGCGAGGGAATCTGCTAAATTGTTTCCTTCCTTATCCATACCTGGATATTTTGAATGTCCAATTATCTTCTTCCAGTATATGGTGAGACCGTGGGCTATAACCATCTCGTCAATCCTGCAAAACATCTCACCATGTTTGAGGGGCTTGTTGTTGCTTCTTGACATGTTTGACCTTTTCCATCCTGGGAAGTACTCCACAAAACTGTTACGATATAATTAGAATCTGTGATTATAACAAACTCTTTAGTACCATATTCAATAGCCATCTGTACGGCTCTGTACACAGCTGTAAGCTCTGTGACCTGGCTACTTTTGGAACCAATACTGTACCCCACGGCTACATCTGGGAAGTTATTATTCCACACAATTCCACACAATACCTGCAACCAATTTATGTTCGTTTCCTGTAATGGTATGGTAGGAACTACCATCTATATAGATACATGGTAAGGGTTAGCAGTACTCTTCTTCAAACGTCTTGTATGGAGATAAATACTGTTCCTCTAGGAAATCCTTTCCTGCTGGTTCGTCCTCAGGGAAATGCTGAATCATGGAGTTCAGCTAACCCTTGGGCAACTGGGTTCTTATTATTTTGTTTGTACCTGATCTCCAATGGCCACCCCATAAGGGACATCGTCCAGGTGGTTATCCTGCTATTGGAAAGATTTCCATCCCTGATTTTTATTGCTTTGCAAGTATTGCAATGGTTGGTCTGCCATTTCAACGATGGTAGTTTCACCTTGGATGAAACTCCTGAAATATTGTAAAGCCCACACGGTTGTCAGTAATGCTTTTCACAGTCATTGAATTTTTCAAGTTCTCCTGTTTCTGGAGAAGGACCATAGCCATGCTCTTGTCGGTGAAGCATGTTTCAATGAAGAATGGTTTCCCCCTTCTGGGTAAGCAAGGCATGGGGCCTGGGTGAGTCTGATTTTGAGCTCATTGACAGCTTGTTTGTGATGTTCGCTCCACTCCCATTTCATGCCTTTCTCCAGCAACTGTAAGAGAGGTTTTGTGATCTCGGCATAGTTGTCTATGAACTTACGTGAATAGTTCATCATACCCAGGAAGGACCTCAGTTCTTTGAAATTTGTAGGTGACTTCGTATTGGTCACTGCCTCCACCTTCTTCTTCTGTGGGTTGATTCCATTAGCAGTGATCTCGTGACCTAAGAAATTAACTTTGGTATGACACCATTGAGCCTTCTGTCATGAGAGTTTCACACCAGCTTTTCTCAGTTGTGTTAGTACATGTCTCAGTTCAACAATGTGATCTTCAAAAGTCTAGCTTTTGATCAGGATGCCATCCACATAGGATAAGGTACCTCGTTCAGTGGCATCAGGCATTGCCTTATGCATGAACACAGTGAACTCATGGCCTGCTTTAATGTACCCAAAAGGCAATCTGGTCCAGGCATATTGCTGTTTCCCAAATGTGAAGGCCAATTTGTATTGGTCCTTCTCATCCACCTTAATGGTCCAATATCCCTGCGCACAATCAAGAGCAGTGAAAATTTTGGACCCCAAACACTGGTCTATATATGGCACGGGCCAGCCGGACATATATACCCACTTATTTAACTGCCTTAAAGGGGTACTCCGGTGAAAAACTTTTTTTTTTTTTTTTAAATCAACTGGTGCCAGAAAGTTAAACAGATTTGTAAATTGCTTCAATTAAAAAATCTTAATCCTTGTAAGATTATCCTGTACTTATTAGCTGCTGAATACAACAGTGGAAATTCTTTTCTTTTTGAAACACATAGCTGTCTGCTGACATCATGAGCATAGTGCTCTCTGCTGAGATCACTGTCCATTTTAGGAACTGTCCAGAACAGCATATGTTTGCTATGGGGATTTCCTTTTAAGCTGGCAGTTCCTAAAAAGGATAGAGATGTCAGCAGAGAGCACTGTGCTCATGATGTTAGCAGACAGCTCTGTGTTTCAAACGGAAAATAATTTCCACTGTAGTATTCAGCAGCTAATAAGTACAGGAAGGATTAAGATTTATTAATAGAAGTAATTTGCTAATCTGTTTAACTTTCTGGCACCAGTTGTGATTTAAAAAAAAAAAGTTTTTCACCGGAGTAGCCCTTTAAGTCAGTACATAAGCGGAATTGACCATTAGGTTTCATGATGGCAAGAATCGGGCTGTAATATGAACTGTGTATGGGACGTATAATACACCGTTCCTCCAAGTTCTTAATGATTTCCGATAGCGACTCGTAAGCTGCCAGTGGAAGTCGGTATTTTTTGACATATACAGGAGGTGCATTGGTATCTGTCTGGATTCTTGCTACATGTAGGTCAGTTAGTCCACAGTCATAGGAATCCTTAGAAAATATGTCCTGGAAATTTGCGAAGAGCCCTTTTAGCTGTTGATGCTTTGATTCATCTGAGCATGCATCAGCTAAAAATACTTGCTCTTTGGCCCATTCCTGAAATTCAGGGAAAATTTCAGGTTGACTTAACTCATAAGTTTCTTCAAGCTCAGTTGTTAAATCGCCTTTAGGTTCGCTTACCTTTTCGTTTTGCAGTTGGTATGACTCATACTCCTTCTCATCGCTCTCATGGTTGAAAACCAACAATGCTTCTTCAATGTGGCATGTACCTTCTTCAGAACTGAAAGGATAAACAGAGTGGATATTGAATAATACTTCAGGTGTTGAGGAAAAACGTTGTTCCACTATTTCCTCCTCTGTCAGATATTCATCAGGAATAAGTCCAATTACATAGTTCTGGAATCCAAAAGTGTGATAACCCAAATCCATATCTAGACCAGTTATGGTTCCCTTTTGTAAGGATATGCTATGGGAAGCCATGTTATAAATTACCATATGCAATGGATTCTGTTGGGTGTTCACCATAGGAGTGTATGCTACCTTAAGACCGAGTTGCTCTATCCAGTTAGACAAATGGATGAGAGCATCTGCATTCTTTAACTTCTGCCCCTTCTTTACCGGATGTATGTTTGCACCCTTCTGGGATTTTAACCTCATCAGCAACCATGATACTTATGGCATAGGGTATCTGTTGTCCCCATCTCAAGGTTTGTTCTTCATCCTGTAACCCCTCCGGATCCCCAGGTAATCTGGACCACAGGTTACTGTTAACCAGATCGATCTGCACAGCGAAAGGGTGTAAAAGGTCATTACCTACATACATTTGGTACCGTGGCTCATTCAACACGATGGAGGAATGTTCAGCGGTCTTACCTCCTATGGAAATAGAAAGTAAACATCTTGGAATCGCATTATGACTCTGGGAATCACCATCCAGATCATGAACCCACTGGTCCTGTGGAGAGGAATACCTGATCACTTTAGGGTTGGATACCTGTTTTAAAAGATCTAGACTAATGTAACTAGCTTCAGACTTTAGATCCAACTTGGCATATTTTGTCCGGGCCATATTGTTCACCTGTATGGGAATCAATAAGTTATCACCTACCTTTTTTATCCGAACCATGGATTGTCTAGGCCTGGTCAGATCCGCCACTTCGGAACATTTCCCCTGAAGCACATCCCCATCCAATATTACTTTTTCAATTCTGTCCTTCTGGATGGTTATGGTATGAGCAGTACCATTAATAGCTTCCATGGGATCACCATTTTTCAGGATCGTGACGTCCGGTGTCTGGTTGTTCCTAAAATGAACTTCAACAGAATGAAACCTCTCTTCAACCACGTGACAACTAGGTTGTGGCTGTGCATTACAAGAGTATTTATAGGCAATTGGTGCCTTTACTTGAGTCCATATTGCTACATTGATGAAGTCCACTATGGAACTCAATATTTTCAGGAGATCCATTCCTATGATCAGCCGGTCATAAGGAAGATCTATAATGATTGTGGGATGTCTAATTATTTTCTTGCCTATTTTAAGTTTTAACCATTTTGTCCCTTTTACCTGCAAAGCGTCTCCACCTACACTTATCAAAGAGCCATCGAACAACTTCAAATGCGGCCTCTTTGCTGTCAAATCCATAACCTGTTGGAAATAACTATATGACAGTGTAGTGGCTTGTGATCCTGTGTCAGGTAAACCTCTAATTGGCCCTATAAGTTCATCTTGGAAATATGAATCAACAAAATATCATTAAATAGTTCACATAGGAAATTAGGGTGCTCACTCATCTGACACTTTTTCAGGATTTGATCCCACTACAGTGATACTACCTCTGGAGAAGCACACAGCAGCCCCCACCTTTGGAGAAGACTGGATTACGTCACAGCTCACAGACGGCAGCTCACAGATTGATGCTGAGATTATGGGATCACGCTTTGGAGAAGACACATCAGTGCAAAAATTCACATGGTTAGACTGCAAGATAGACAATGCATTAGACACATCGCCCTCCCTCTCTGGTGAGGGGGCAGTGGATTGAGACACCCCTTCTTCGGCCTCAATTTTAGGGTCAAGAACACTGCAAGGAAACATGAAGTTAGAAATCACATCACATTTTTCTGCAACTGCCTCATTAACCTTGCATGGGCCTGGGCTCTGACCCTGCCCTGTCAGCTTTATAGAGCTGACTTGGGACCCACAGCTGCTGCTAAAAAAGACTTTGGTCTTTCAGTTGATCCTTGGGTCAGTTTGTTAACTATCTCAGTTAATTTAGCAACTTGATCTGCCAATTTATCAACCCAATCATTTTATTTGGGCATCCCTTGATTTTGAGAGGTCTGGAATACAGGTGCTGGAATAACAGGCCCAGACAACAGACAGAGGGTAGGCCTGTAACCTCTCCCTCACCTAGAAGTCGGTCACACACTTCTAACCAGAGTTGGTTAGAAGTGTGTGACCGACTTCTAGGTGAGGGAGAGGGTACAGGCCTACCCTCTGTCTGTTGTCTGGGCCTGTTATTCCAGCACCTGTATCTTAGGGGACCCCTATCGTTATACTGGGGCTGGTAGTGATGACCCACTGGGGCTATGTGGTTTGGTTTGCTTGGGTCTTACCTGATTTGATGGGTTTGTTGAAGAGGTCCTGTAGACTGAGGGAACCTATGTGACTGAGTTTCAAACCCCAAGTTATGTTCTATTTTAGTCTCTGCTACGCACTGTTCTGGGACTTCCGTATCTTTTATCACCTGTGGCATGGCACTCAATGATACTCATGGTACAGTGTAGTAGCAGCCGTCACCAGCCTGTCCAAGGGAGCGTCAAGATCTCTGGCTAAGCTAAACTTGATTTGCATCGGCATGGCATCATAAAACAATTGTTTGAATTCCCCAGACTCCCAATTTGGGGATCAATATTGTCAGGGTATAAAGCAAACGCGCTTTAAATGGAAAAATAAGGATCAAATAAAAATATCAACAGGGTTGATCCTATGAGGTGGACATAATAAAACACCTCAAAAAGAGTACATTTGTAGGTAATTTATGTTGTGCAATAGTAAAACCCACTACTAACGGTTAGATAAAATATAACAATAATTTATTATATTCACAATATTAAAACAGTTGAAATTATTGACACAAAACAATATAATTATATCTAAGCATGCAACATTCAGATTTGGCCACAAGATGGCTCTATACTAAACACCAAGTACATAATCGCCTATGCAACACAAGGGGGCAGCAGAGTCACCCTGGAAGCGGTAAGTAATATTTATATAACTTCAATCAATTATAGCCAAAACAATAGCAATATTATATACACAATGTTAAGCTCTGCACAGATTGCAACCACTTTGTGATATCTGGTAGTATAGGATCCCAAATTTCCTGGCTTGATATTAACTTCCTAGAATATGGATTCTAGGGCAGAGTGTATAACCTCTGAGTCAATTTTAGATACAAAATTTGGTAATATGCGTTTTTACCAAATAGTACTAAATGATTACTTAGCACCACTAAGACTACACCGCTGCAATACAGCAGGGCACGACTAAATATCAAACCAGTTAATTATCAATATTTCAGAAAATAGAATCTATACATTACCAGATATCTCTGTTTTCGGCCTCCAAGGTGTGCTAGGCAGTCCTGTAGATAAGTAGTATATCCTGTGTGGTGTTGTTGTTGTTCTTGTTGTGCTTTCTTCACCTGGACACAAGTTTTTAACCCATTTCTTATCTCACCTATCCACCCATAACAAATATGATGTCACTTGGTGGGTGGGCTTATGTAGATTGGGACCTAGTTATGCTAAGGTCACCCATAGAGGGCAGTATAGGACAAGAAATGGACTCTTCTCCAACTGGCTACCTATTCTACAATTGGGACATTTATCATATAAATATCATATCATTATTTATGTTCCTGTCCAGTGAGATAAGACAACATTTATATATTCGTCTCTCAGTCATCTCCAATGGATGACTGAAAATAGATGAATATTATAAAATCTTAAATAGAAATGTATCCACAGGTGAGGTCTCTCTGCATGGCCAACATCATATCGGAAATTTAATTGGCATTTAACTACCTAGCTGTATACATCAGTACCATAACTATATACCAATTGTATAGAGACGACTGCATAGCTATATTAATAATACATTGATTATAGTATAAAATAGACCTCTGATTCACCTTTTATTTCTAAGTTCATATATTTCCCTGAGATTATTGGGGAAATACACTTTGAAACTTCTTGACAGATTTGTTTTTGCAAACCTAAAACTCAGTCCATAGTCTTTATTGTGTTAGGGCAAACATAATAACCTGTTAAAATACACACCGAAGAGCACTTTACACAATAGGGGCTTATTTGTAAGCTCTCATGTTGGGTTTCTAGACCTCTTGACTGGACTTCCATTGTTCTTTTACCATCTTTGCAAATAACTTTGCAAATAAGTTATAGTCTGTCTACCCTTGAACAGATAGCAGGAAGGTGAATCACTAGGTCCTACCGAAAACAGGAAAATTCTAGTTTCAGAGCTTCAGAGAAATATCTTACACCAAATAAAATGATATCTAGATTATATAAAATCCCAATAATATTGGAAATGCCCAACAATATGCTAAACCATAAGCGTTTTTAAGGAGGGAGAGGAATTCCCGTGGACTTTGATTGGGTTTACATGTAAGTTTATAGATATCCCGTTTTGCAGCATTAATAGTACAATAAGGGCCAAATTCTAACTTCACCTCATGCAGAACATCCTGCCAACCCTGGATCTCCCTTTCTCTAAAGTAAGTAAAGTAGTTGCGATATCTGTTGTCAAATACCCATGGTAAGAACCTGATACTGTCAGCATCAGAATACAACTTTAGGGAATCCATAGTAGACTGGTAAAGGTCTAAGTGTTCAGCAATTTCAGCAGATCCTTTCTTACAAAATTTAGGTACAGTTGCATTTAGAAACGTAATAATACTCGAGGAGTTCTGATCCCCCCTAGAAGACTGAGCAGACCTCTTCCTAGCATACACATCATTATATGACTGTCGCCTGTCATTTCCATCCCCCTTATGGTAAGACTCATGCCTGCGTGAGTACATGTCCTGTATGTGTCTATATGGACACACGTCTCTCCATGTCACTGTCATAATCAATCACACTCTGAACACTTTCAACATTCTCACTTGGCAAAGGCGATTGGACCCTAATACTCCTTTTTGTGGGATGGTGTGGGGAGATACTTCTGTGGCCCTTTGTGTCGCTAGTGCCTTGTAAGGCTTTAATAGCTTGACACACCTGACCTAGTTGGGTCAATACTGCCTGTGTAGTGGTATTATCATCTTCTGATTTCTTATTAGTGGGGTTTGGGAGAGATTTTGCTTTAAGAGCATGTGATGGTGATGTGACTATAACGTGGGGATGATGACTAGGCAAATCTGAGAGTCTCTCTCTGTCATCCTCACTTTCAACAGTGACTACAATGTGGCTTTGTCTGTCTGCTTGTTGATGTCTACAATAATGGAGGTCTGACTCCTGTTTTAACCTCTGATATGCATCCCTGCAACGGTCAATTTCACATTTTAACTCTTTAACTGCTGCTTTTTTAGATTCTAGATCTGCTTCTAGTTTAGTTGCATGGGCCTGCATTTGGGTTAAATACATGCTAACCAATACTGCATAAAGAACTGCTGGCAGCATATATGTTGGTCTTTACCTGAGCTATTCTGAAGTGCAAACATATATGTTAAGTGTCTTCTAACCGTACCAAGTGGTGACCACACGTCCATGCATTCTCTTTTGGCATCTTCCCGCAACTGACATATCCATTCACTCATATCGTGGTCCATACTTAACTGGACATGCACATATTCTATTACACCATGGATCAATTGTTCTGAGGTGGAAGGATTATCTACTACAGCTTCCCCAAAGCCCACTTCACTATTGGCTGCGCTCATTTTCACTACTCATAATTAATACACAGGTATATATACACTCTGGTTAGCCAAGATGATTATGGGACGTTTTAATATTTGCACAAATAATTAGCACTAAATCCTATCTCTGCAGCGTGCCTCCAGATTTATGTCGGGGTATAAAGCAAAGCGCTTTATACACAAAAATAAGGATCAAAGAAAAATGATAAATATGATTGATCCTACGAGGTGGACATAAAATACCTCAAAAAGAGTTCTAGGATAGGTAATTATGTTGTGCAATTAGTAAAACAGGGTACAAATGTCTATGCAAAATATATATAAATGATTTAATATACAATAACTTAAAATACAATCAAACGAATCAATACAAAACCCAATAATACACAGCAGCATGCAATACACAAATTCGGCCACAAGATGGCTCTACCACAACGGAACTGTCTCTATCACCTTAAAACACAAGGGGGCAGCAGAGCCACCCTGAATACGACAGGAAGTATATAATTGGCAATCAATTATACCCAAGGAAACAATAATGATATTATACACACAACTCTTTGCTCTGCTCAGACTATGACCAATTTAAGATATCTGGTAATATTGGCTTGATATTAACTCCTCGGAATATGGATTAGAGGGAAGAGATTTTCCTCTGAGTCAAATTAGATACAATATGCATCTTTACCGAATAGCACCAAAATAATGACTTAGCACCTTAGAACTAAACCTCCGCAATAAGGCCGGGATGACTAAATATCAAGCCAGTTAATTATAACCCTAATACAGGTAATCAAACTTATACTTTACCGGATATCTGGGCCTAGTAGGTTCAGGAATGCAGGCAATATGCAGAGTCTCAGGAAGGTCAGCTCTTTGTGTCAAGTCTGGTCCCTCTGATGTGGTGTCTGATTGATAGACTCCCCCAGGCTTCCTCAGGTCTCTACAGCTAGGTCTCTCTAGGTCAGTGGTTCTCAAACTTTTTGGCGACTGTACCCCCAAAGGCTAAAAGTACGTCCGCGGGTACCCCTTGTGCGCAAGTTCTGCGCGAGGGGTACCAGCGGACAAAGGGCGTCTTCTTACCTTTATACTAATGCCTCCCCTCCATCTTAATTCCCTTGTACCATTATTCCCCCCTCCACCTTTATCCCCTTGTGCCAATATTCCCCCCTCCCTCTGATCCCCTTTTGCCATTATTCCCCCTCCATCTTAATCCACTTGTGCCATTATTATCCAATTTGGCAAAAGGGGATCAGTGGGAGAGGGGAATAATGGCACAAGGGGATTTAGATGGAGGGGGGAATAATTGCATAAAGGGATTAAGATGGAAGGGGGGAGTAATCAACCCTCCCCCTCCATCTTAATCTCTCGTGCCATTATTCCTCCCTGCCTCTGATCCTCTTGCGCCATTTTCCCCCTCCATCTTAATCCCCTTGTGCCATTATTCCCCCCTCCATCTTAATCCCCTTGTGCCATGCCCCCTTCCTCTGAGAAATATCTTTTGCCATATCGGATAATAATGGCACAAGGGGATTAAGATGGAGGTGGGAAAAATGGCAAAAGGGAATCAGAGGGAGGGGGGAAAAATAACACAAGGGGATTAAGATGGAGGGGGAAATAATCACCCCCCTCCATATTAATCCCCATGTGTCATTATTCCCCCCTCTCTCTGATTCCCTTTTTGCCATTTTCACCCCCTCCAATTTAATCCCCTTGTGCCATTATTATCCGATATGGCAAAAGGGGATCAGAGGGAGGGGGGAATGGCACAAGAGGATTAAGATGGAGGGGGGGGGGGGGAATGGCACAAGAGATTAAGATGGAAGGGGAGAGGGGGGATGGGGAGTAATAAAGCCTTGTGCTTTATTACTCCGCATCCCCCTCTGCCATTATCCCTCTCCCCCTCCATCTTAATGCATTGTGCTCAGTTCCATACATATCCCCTCCGTCCCATACAGTTCCCCCTCCGGCCCTTTACTGGGCATCCTGCGATCCCCTGTGGTGTTCCTCCATGCAGTACGTCTCGTTCGGCGGGACCGCACTGACGTGTGACATCCTCCTATGCTGTGCAGCAAGTCTGTGCAACGTCAGGGGAGGTCACACGTCTCCCCGGCAACCACGCAGCTCACTTACAGTGGCCGCAGCTCGGGCCGCGCTACTGTACAGTGAGCTGCCGCGGCTATGTGCTATCAAATACTGGCAAATGCATTGCCGGTATTTGACAGTGCTTTTGCGTACCCCCAAACAACCCCTGGTGTACCCCTAGGGGTACGCATACCCCAGGTTGAGAACCCACGCTCTAGGTTCTTTCCGTATTCCTTCAGTCCCCCTGATCCCATGTTTTAACCTTTTTCCTATTTTAAGGGTCCACCCAACAAAGATCATATTATCCACTCTGGTGTGTGTGTGTATGGAGATCAGGGCTAGTCACCTGTCATCACAGCTAAACATTAATTTACTATAATTTTGTTACCTGTGCATACCCATACAATGTCATTGATACTTCTCAGGCTTCTCAAACAGATGGCCAGAGATACAGATAAATAGAATGCAATTACAACCCATTGTCACACACACACACACACCTGTGTATAGGGTAGACCCCCCATTGGAGTAAAAATGACAGACAATGAGTTTCCCTCTGTAGGATTTCCACTGGAGACTTGTCAAACATCATGGGAATTTTCTGGATTTGTCTACTCTGATTAGTTCACGCATTCCATTCTGTATGTGGTTATCTCAAACTTCCTGACCTTGTGAAAGTTCCTTAAAGGACATCTGCAGTGCTGGGCAAAAAAACTTTTTTGAAAGACCTTTCCAACGATGTCTCCCCCATCAAAATTGGCCCAGTCGTTCTCCCGTTATCAGCACACGAATTACTGAGGAGAAGTAAAAGTAAAACTACATCTCCCATCATGCCTTGTGCTTACTTCCTGTAAGCTGCTGCCCTCCCCCTGTTCTATCCCCCCGAGCAAATCATTATATTGTAACGCCCACATCTCCCTCCCCTATGCATACACCCTCCCCTTCTGCTCATCTCCCCCTCCCCATGCTGGCTCCTGTCCAGTGATGAAGCAGGCTGCCTCCGTGCTCACTGTAGACAGACAGTCTGCATAGCTAGAATCAGCAGTGTGGGCACTGGAGAGTGGATAGTGAAAGTAAAAATGGTTAAAAAAAAACATAATTGTTTGTCTATAAAACTGTCCTGATAGGGGTCCCTCCATCTTTTTCACAACTACAACTCCAAGCATGCCCAGTTATTTTATATGCTGTTCGGGCATGCTGGGAATTCCAGTGGTGCCTCCAGCTGTTGCAAGACTACAAATCCCAGCATGCCCTGTCAGCTTTCTGCTGTATGTGCATGCTTGGAGTTGCAGAGGTGACTCCAGCTGTTGTAAGACTATACATCCAAGCATGCCGTGACAGCTTTCTGCTGTTTGAGTGTATAAAGCAGAGCCGAGTGTGTGATCATATGTATACAGCAGAGCCGAGTGTGTGAATGTGTGTATACAGCAGGGCCGAGAGTGTGATTGTGTGTATACAGCAGAGCTGAGTGTGTGATCGAGTGTATATAGGAGAGCCGAGTGTGATTGTGTCTATACAGCAGAGCCGAGTGTGTGATTGTGTGTATACAGCAGAGCCGAGTGTGTGATCAGGTGCATACAGCAGAGCCGAGTGTGTGATCGTGTGTATACAGCAGAGCTGAGTGTGTGATCGAGTGTATACAGCAGAGCAGAGACACACAATCACACTCGGCTCTCCTGTATACACTCAATCACACAAGTAGTCTCCTGGGAGTTGTAGTTCACCAACACCTCTATTGTATCTCAGTAGTCTCCTGGGATTTGTAGTTCACCAACACCTCTATTGTATCAGTAGTCTCCTCGGAGTTGTAGTTCACCAACTCCTCTATTGTATCTCAGTAGTCTCCTGGGATTTGTAGTTCACCAACTCCTCTATTGTATTTCAGTAGTCTTCTGGGAGTTGTAGTTCACCAACACCTCTACTGTATCAGGAGTCTCCTGGGAGTTGTAGTTCACCAACACCTCTATTGTATCTCTGTAGTCTCCTGGGTGTTGTAGTTCACCAACACCTCTATTGTATCTCAGTTGTCTCCTGGGAGTTGTAGTTCACCAACACCTATATTGTATCTCTGTAGTCTCCTGGCGGGGAGTTGTAGTTCACCAACACCTGTATTGTATCTCTGTAGTCTCCTTGGAGTTGTATGTCACCAACACCTCTATTGTATCTCTGTAGTTTCCTGGGGGTTGTAGTTCACCAACACCTCTAGTGTATCTCTGTAATCTCCTGGGAGTTGTAGTTCACAAACACCTCTATTGTATCTCTGTAATCTCCTGGGAATTGTAGTTCATACACCAGTGTTTCCCAACCAGGGTGCCTC
This sequence comes from Hyla sarda, assembly GCF_029499605.1. Taxonomy (NCBI): domain Eukaryota; kingdom Metazoa; phylum Chordata; class Amphibia; order Anura; family Hylidae; genus Hyla; species Hyla sarda. The sequence continues at coordinate 123,218,357 of NC_079193.1, forward strand.
CAGATGTTGCAAAACTACTACTCCCAGCATTCCCTGGTTGGGAAACACTGGCATACACACACACATAACAGGGATTACAACTCCCAGCATGTGTCATTCAGTAGTCCCCCCCCCCATCTCACACACAGAATCATCTCCAGTATGATATTTATTCCCTGTAGTCTATCCACCACCAGCCCGTGCAGTGTAATATGTCTCCTCCACACACACGTCCTCCCCTCCCCCCTCCCTGCTCTGTGGTTTGCTCTGTGTTTCCCCCATGAAAACTTGAAACCTCCCCGTGATAAGTGAGGTCCTATGTAGACAGAGCAGGGGAGGGGGGAGGAGCTGTGGACGTCCTCATTCTCACCCTGCTTGAATCTTACAGATAGGGGCGTTTCTGAGGATGAGCCTATGGCTGCCTCAGAAAGCACCCACTCATGCATATGCATAAGCAGGGAGGACCTGACAGCAGAGGCTAGGGGGAGCACAAACACTGCTGGGAGGAAGAGATCTCTGTCCCCAAGATGGCGGCTGCAATGTAATGAATAGGGGACGGACGCAGGACTACTGAGCTATGCTGGCAACTCTAATATCTCAGAAACGGCTGCATATAGGTAAATAGAACTAATTGACTGAATTGTATAACTTTTGTTTGGAGAACATTTGGGCAGGGATTTTTGACCACTACAGTTGTCCTTTAAGTTGAATCATTTTGATTCAATATGGACGCTTTGTCATGTTGTATTTTATATCATAACCTCCGATTATATTGGTATCAAATAACCCAACAACTCTTATCTTCTCTGTCTTCTTTCAGTGCATACCTGTGTGGTGTCCCGGTCCAGGACCTTGTCCTGTTCCTGACTTAACCCCTTAAGGACCCAGCCATTTTACACCTTATGACCCGGCCATTTTTTGCACATCTGACCACTGTCATTTTAAACATTAATAACTCTGGAATGCTTTTAGTTATCATTCTGATTCTGAGATTGTTTTTTGTGACATATTCTACTTTAACATAGTGGTAACATTTTTTGGTAACGTGCATCCTTTCTTGGTGAAAAATCCCAAAATTTGTGGAAAAATTTGAAAATTTTGCATTTTTCTAACTTTGAAGCTCTCTGCTTGTAAGGAAAATGGATATTCCAAATATTTTTTTTTATTCACATATACAATATGTCCACTTTATGTTTTCATCATAAAATTGACATGTTTTTACTTTTGGAAGACACCAGAGGGCTTCAAAGTTCAGCAGCAATTTTCCAATTTTCCACATCCCACTTCCCATCACATTTCCAAAATCACAATTTTTCAGGGACCAGTTAAGGTTTGAAGTGGATTTGAAGGGTCTTCATCTTAGAAATACCCCACAAATGACCCCATTATAAAAACTGCACCCCCCAAAGTAATCAAAATGACAT